>NW_016925962.1:4823-5086 GCF_001483705.2 Eufriesea mexicana
CAATAGAGCGCAGAAATCCACCGCATTGCATTGTATAGTGCAATAGTTAAACATAGCCTGACGTAACAGGAGCTTACCTGACCTATCCAGGTGCACACCAACTCAACATAACGTGACGAGATAAATAATTATGGTCTCCACAGAGCCGGGCAGAGCACATTAGAGAACAATAGCGCGCAGAAGTGCACCGAATAGCAGTCAATAGGCGGAAGTCATAGTAGGCTGTCCTCACCTAGCCAAATGTAACATACCCAAACGCAACC
>NW_016925963.1:0-554 GCF_001483705.2 Eufriesea mexicana
ATCTGATTCTATAGCATTGCAATGGCTACAGCATGCCAATAGAGTCATTCCACCTTATTTATGCAACAAAATTAGCTGACCACAGTATTAGTCGAAAATATCAATAAAATTGGATTTTCCAGTCAGATTCTGTAGCATTGCAACGGCTATAGCATGCCAATAGAATATTTCCTCCTTATTTATGCAACAAAATTAGATCACCACGATATAAGTTGAAAATGTCAATAAAATTGAATTTTCCGGTAAGATTCTATAGCATTGGAATGGCTATAGCATGCCAATAGAATCTCTCCTCCAAATTTACTCAACAAAATTTGCACACCACGATATTGGCGAAAATGCCAATAAAATTGAATTATCCAGTCAAATTCTATAGCATTAAAAATTGTATAGCATTACAATGGCTATAGCATGCCAATAGAATCTATGATCCTTATTTGTGTAACAAAACTAACTCACCGCGATGTTAGTTGAAAATGTCAATAAAATTGAATTTTCCAGTCAGATTCTATAGCACTGCAATGGCTATAGCATGCCAATGGAATCTTTCCTCC
>NW_016925964.1:0-918 GCF_001483705.2 Eufriesea mexicana
ACCCCAACCTAACTTAACCTAACCTAACCTAACCTAACCTAACCCGAACACAACTCACCTAACCCAACTTTACACATCCTAACTTAACCTAACCTAACCGAACTTTACCTAACCAATCCAAACGTGACATAGTCAAACGTAACCTATCGTGATCTAACATAACCTAATCTAACCTAACCTAACCTATCCTACCCAAACCTATCCTAACCTAACCTAACCTAACCCAGACAAAACTGACCTACCTAACCGGGCGTAACGTGACCTCACCTAACCTAACCTAACCTAACATAACCTAGCCTTACCTAACCCAACCCAACCTAACCCAACCTAACCTAACCTAACCTAACCTAACCAAAAAAAAACCCGACCTAACCTTACCTAAGCCCACCTGACGTAAACCGATCTAACCTAAACCAACCCAACCTAACTCGAGCTAACCTAACATACCCTAACCTATCCGAACCTAACATAACGTAACCCGACCTAACCTAACCTACGCCGACCTAACGTAACCCGACCTATCCTAACCCATTCTATCCTAACCCGACATAACCTAACCTTACCGAACCTAACCTAACCTGACTTCACCTAATCTAACCTAACCTAACCTAACCCAACATAAACCAACACAAACCAACCCACCCCAACCTAACTTAACCTAACCTAACCTAACCTAACAACTAACCCGAACACACCTCACCTAATCCAACTTTACAAATCCTCACCGAACCTAACCTAACCGAACTTTACCCAACCTATCCAAACGTAACATAATCTAACCTAACCAATCGTGACCTAACATAACCTAATCTAACCTAACCTAACCGATCATACCCTAACCTATCCTAACCTAAAATAACCTAACCCAAACAAAACTGACCTGCCTAACCGGGCGTAACGTGACCTCACCTAACCTAA
>NW_016925965.1:0-838 GCF_001483705.2 Eufriesea mexicana
CCCAACCTATTCTAACGGAACCTAACCTTCCTCAACATGACGTGCTGAGGCCGCTTTTGCTGGCCTCCCCGGAGCCAAGCAGAACATATTAGAGCTCATTAGAGCGTCGAAATCCAGGGAAAGCATTGTACAGCACGAAAGCCACGGTAGCCACTACTAACCTGGCCAAACGTGACATACACAAACGAAACCTAAATCAACCTATCATGACTGGACCACTATTTCGGACCACCACTCACTCGAGCAGAATATGGTAGGGCAGAGTAGTGTGCAGAAGTTCGCAGTATTGCTGTGAATAGCTCAAAAGCCGTAGATATGCTCACCTTGCCTGACATAATCTGACCTAACCAGGCGCAGCGTAAACCAACATTGCGTTCCGCGACCACTGCACCTGGCCTCCACAGAGCCAAGAAGAATACAGTAGAGCACAGTAGAGCACAGAAATCCACCGAATAGCAGTGTACAGCACCAAAGTTAAAGCTATCCTTACAAAGCTTAGCCTGACCCAACCTAACCGAACGTAACTTAACAAATCGCGACGGGCAGAGGCCACCACTGCCGGCCTTCCCAGAGCAAAGCTGAAAATATTAAAGCACTGTGAGGAGCAGAAATCCACCTAATAGTAGAATGTTGCACTTAACTCAACGCCATCCTCTCCTACCAGAACCAACATTAAACGCCATCCTCTCCTACCATAACCAACATTAACATAACTAAGCGTAACCCAACTCAACCTGAATTGATGTAACCACTATTGCTGGCCTCCCCAGAGACCGACCGGATACGTAAGTGGAGAGTAGAACGCAGAAATACATATAATCGCTGTGTATATCTGAAG
>NW_016925966.1:0-808 GCF_001483705.2 Eufriesea mexicana
ATGTTTGGCTAGGCTCGCTTTGACTTTCGTGCTATACACTGCTATACGGTGGGTTTCTGTGATATACGGTGATCCACTACATTCTACCTCGCTCTGGGGAGGCCAGGAGCAGCTGTCGCCGTACGCTACATTTGGAAATGGTACGTTGGGGGTGGCCTGGTTTAGTCAGGTTGGGTTAGATTAGGTTATCTTCGACTTTTGTGCGGTACAGTGCAATTCGGTGGATTTGTGCGCTCTACATTGCTCTACTTTACGCTGCTCGACTTTGTGCAGGCGAGCAATATAGGTCGTGTCACGTCAGGCTGAGTAAGGTTACGTTTGGTTAGTTTGGGTTAGGATAGGTTTGGTTAGGGTGGCTTTGACTTTTGTGCTATACACTGCTATTCGCTGGAATTGTGCGCTCTACTTCGCTCTAGCATGTTACGTCTGGCACTGTGGCGGCCAGGAATAGATGTCGCGGCTGGTTCGTTTCAGTCATTCCACGTTTGGTTTGATTAGGTTAGGCATTGTTTCGTCATGATGGCTTTGAATTTTGTGCCATACACTGCTGTTCGGTGTATTTCTGCGCTCTACTGTGATCTAATATTCTCTGCTTTGCTCTGGGGAGGCCAGAAATAGTGGCAGCAGCGCATTAGCTTTTGTTAGGTTACTTTTGGCTTGGTTACGTTTCCTTAGGACACGTTAGGTTATCTCTGACTTTTGTGCTATACGCTGCATGCTGCCATTTAATTGACTTCTGCGCACTACTCTCCCCTAATATGTTCTGCCTGGCTCTGGGGATGGCAATAATAGCGGTCTCGGCACGTCA
>NW_016925967.1:0-228 GCF_001483705.2 Eufriesea mexicana
GAGTAAAAATCTGCGCGTCCCATACTACCGCGCCCTCCGTATGTGCGGTAGAGTGGCGGACTCGGCCGGCTGGGAGATGAGTCGCCAAGTGACAGCCGGCTGTGCCCAGGAGACGATGGCGGACGGGGTTCGGGTGCTGATGGCGGAGATCTCGTGTCTGCGGGACAGGGATGTCTCCCTGCAGGCGGTGATAGTCGACTTGCGGGAGAACGATGCCTCCCAGCAGGC
>NW_016925968.1:0-1042 GCF_001483705.2 Eufriesea mexicana
TACTGGCCCCCTCAGGCCCAAGCAGAGAGTATTGAGGCATAGTAGAGCGCTGAAATCAACTGTGTGCTGTGTTTACCGGGAAAGTCAAAGCTATAGTATCCTATCCTGGCCAAACGTAACGTGACCGAACTAAACGTGGAACGAACGCTATTTCCGCCATCGCCACAGAAAACGATAGCATGTTAGAGCTCAGTAGAACGCAGAAATCAACCGAAAAGCAATGTACAGCACAAAAGTCTAAGCCTTCCTCTCCTAGCTTGACCAAACGTAACATGACCATGCGTTATCTATCTGTAACTAACGCGCGGAGACCACCATTGCTGGCCACCCCAAAGCGAAGCAGAGTGTATTATAGCACACTAGAGCGCAGAGATCCACCGAATGGCAGTTTATTGTGCAAAAGGCATAGGTAACATGTCGTAAATTAGCCAATCGTGCGACACCAAACGTAATCAAACACAACCTAACGTGTCGCCACCGATATTCCTGACCTCCCCAGTGCCATGCAGACCATATTAGAAGGGAGTCTGGCGCAGATATTCATGGAATCGCAGTGTACATCGGAGAAGTCAAAGATATCCAAACATAACGCAAACTAACGTAACCTGGCCTAACGTAGAAAGTCTCAACTCAACGTGCCGCGACGACTATTGCTGGCCCCCAACGGCCGAGCAGATTAGAGTGGAGCACAGTGGAACGCAGGCATCCATCGAATAACTGTCTATACCACGAAAGTCAAAGCAAGCCTCTCCAAACCATGCCTAGTCTAAAATTAAAAAACGTAGAGTAACTGAAACTAACGTGCCGCGACCACTACTGCTGGCCACCGCAGAGCCAAGTAGAACTCATTAGCGGAGAGTAGTACGCAAAGATCCATGGGATCTCAGGGTATATCCGGAGAGTCTAAGCTACCCCAATCAAACGCAAACAACAGTTCATAACCAAACATAGCCTAACTCAACCTATCGTGCCAAGACCGATATATCTGCCCTCCCCAGAGCCAAGCAGGGCATACCAGAGCACAGTAGAGCGCAGAAATCCA
>NW_016925969.1:0-663 GCF_001483705.2 Eufriesea mexicana
GCACGCTAGGGGGCGGAAATCCGCCTAATAGTAGACTGTAGTACTAAAGTCGAAGCCATTCTCCCCTAACCTAATCTACCGTGACGTAATGGAACGTTACACATTCGAACGCAACATAACCCAAACTAACGTGCCAATACCGGAATTGTAGCAATCCCCAGAGCCAGGCAGGGCGTACCAGACCGCAGTGGAGCCCAGAAATCCGCCGAATAGCAGTGCACAGCGCAAAAGTCACAGCTATCCTCACCAATCGTGGCCCAACCTAACACAGCCGCACGTAACCGGGCACAGCATAACGTGCCGAGACCAATATTCCTGGCCTTCCTAGAGCCAAGATGAAAATATTAATGCACTGTTGGGAGCAGGAATCTACCCAATAGCAGACTATAGCACTAAAGTCAAAGCCAACTCGTCCTAACCTAACTAATCGTAACACGACCAAACCTAACCTAATTCAAACTAACGCGCTGGGACCACCATTGCTGGCATCCCTAGCGTGAAGCAGAACATGTTAGTGGAGATTAGAACGCAGGAATCCATGGAATCGCACTGTATACCCTGAAAGCCAAAGCTGCCATAGCCTAAGTGACATAACATAATGTGCCGAAGCAGCTATTGTTACCCTCCTCAGAGACAAGCAGGTTATATTTGGGCACCGCAGAG
>NW_016925970.1:0-214 GCF_001483705.2 Eufriesea mexicana
ACCCAACCCAACCCAACCTAACTTAACCTAACCTAACCTAATTTCACGAAACCTAACGTAACCTACCATTCCAAACTTTACCAATCCGAACTTAACGTAACGCAACCATACGTAAACTGACCTAACATAACCTAACCTAACCTAACCTAAGCTAACCTAAGCTAACCTAAGCTGACCTAACCTAACCTAACCTAATCTATCCTAACCTAAACTA
>NW_016925971.1:0-234 GCF_001483705.2 Eufriesea mexicana
GCACCGAATAGCTGGGTATGGCGCAAAAGGTGAAGTTATCCATTCCAAGCCTTACCAAACGTAGCTTCGCACAGAGTAACATGCCGAGACCACTGTTGCTGTCCTCCCCAAGCCAAGCAGAGCATGTTAGAGAACGGTAGAGCGCGGGAATCCACCCAGCAGCACTCTACGGCACAAAAGACGCAGCCATCCTTCCCTAACCTAACTAAACCTTGCTTAGCCGACGCAGAGTAA
>NW_016925972.1:0-490 GCF_001483705.2 Eufriesea mexicana
CACACTAGACCGCAGAAATCCGACGCATTGCTGTCTACAGCACAAAAGTCAAACATACCCTGACCTAACCTGACCGTACGAAAACTATCCCATCGCAGTGTAACTTAACACAACGTGTCGAGACCAATAATGCTGGCCTCCTCAGAGCCGAGCAGTGCATATTAGAGCACATTAGTGCGCAGAAATCCGCCGAGGCGCAGTGAACAGCGCAAAAGTCAAAGTTGCCTATCCAAACCTAGCCAAACGTAGCATATACAAACGTAGCCTAGCTCAACCTAGCATGACGACACCACCATTGCTGGCCTCCACAGGGAAAAGCAGGTTGAAGCGCATAGATCCTAGGCATTGCAGCGGATACCATAAAAGTCGTAGATATCCTAAGCATTCCTGACCAAGCCTAACCTAACCAAACCTAGAATATCTTAACATGACGTACCGCGAACGCTGCTCCTGGCATCCTCAGAGCGAAGCAGTATGTAGTAGAGAACAG
>NW_016925973.1:0-303 GCF_001483705.2 Eufriesea mexicana
GTACTGGCGCTGGGCGAGCACGCAGAGCTCCCGGAGCTGCGCGATTTCAGCCGAACACCAGTGTACTTCACCCAGCGAAGTTGGCTCCCTCACGCGCGGCATGGCGAGGTCGCACGCGCGCGTCATCGCCGCCCTTAACCGCTCCGAACCTAACCCAGCTTCGTTGTTCTCGCGCCTGACGGCCCCATCCGCCCAGGCGACGACCTGGACGGCCGCGGCGAAGAGGTAGCGGTCGAGGCCCCCGAGCGCCCATCGCGGCGCGGTGGTGTGCTTCCCGCTGGGTGTTTCTAGACCGGTGCGAGG
>NW_016925974.1:0-1610 GCF_001483705.2 Eufriesea mexicana
ATAGCTCAACCTGACGTGCCGAGGCCACTATTGCTTGCCCCCGCACATTGCAGCAGAGTATAGTAGGGCAATGTAGAGCGCAGGTGTCCGCCAAATAGCAGTTTATAGCACAAAAGTCAAAGAAGCCCTAACAGAGCCTTCCTAACCTGACCTAACGAAACGTAACCTTACTCAACCTAACGTTCCGAGAACACTATTACTGGCTACTCCAGAGCCAAGCAGAGCATATTAGAGCACGATATAGCGCAGAAGCTAACCGTATAGCGGTGTACTGCGCAAAAGACGAAGTAGCCTGTTCTACCCCTGCCAAACGTGGCATATCCAAGCGTAGCCTAGCACAACGCAACATGACGAGACCACTAATGCTGGCCCACACAGGTGCAAGCAGAATGTGCTAGAGAACTGCGGTCCGCAGAAATCGACCTCATTTCTGTGGATAGCAAGAAAGCCGTAGAGATCCTATCATAGCCTGACCTAACCTAACCTAACCAAAAGTAGCGTAACTAAACATAACATGCAGCGACCAATGCTTCTGGCTTCCACATAGCCAAGCAGAAAGTAGTAGAGCACAGTGAATCACAGAAATACACCGAAAGACTGTGTTTAGCACGATAGTCAGAGTTACCTTAACCAAACTTAACCTATCCTAACCAAGCCAAACGTAACCTGACTCAACCTGACATGACACGACAGCTGTTGCTCACCTCCCCAGAGACGAGCAGAGTGCAGTAGAGCAATGTAGAGCGCAGATATCCACCGTATAGCAGCATGTAGCACTAAAGCAGATGATATTCTAACCTAAACTGACCTAATGGAACCTAACCGAAGGCAGCGTAGCTCAGCATAACGTGCGGCGACCACTGTTCCTGGCCTTCGCTGAGCCAAGCATAGTGCCGCAGAGCACAGGAGATCAGAGAAGATCCCCGAATAGCTGCATATAGTACGAAAGTCAAAGCTACCCCAAACCAGCTTTACCTAACATAACCTAACCAAACGTAACTTAGCCCAACCTAACGTGCCGAGATCACTATCTCTGGGCTCCACAGGGGCAAGCAGGAAATGTTAGAACAGAGTAGAGCGCAGAAACTCGCGTATAGGTGTGTATAGCACAAAAGCATGAACTATCATACCCTAACCTCCAAACGTAACATAACCGAACGTAGCACAGCTCAAACTAACGTGCCGAGACCATTATTTTTGTCCTCCCCAGAGGCAAGGAGAAAACGCCAGAGCACAGCAGAGCGCTGAAATCCATCGCATTCCAGCGTTTCGTACAGGGTCAGACTAATCCTGACCAAACATTGCCCAACCTAACCCATCCAAACGTAGTGTAACAGAGCATAACGTAACGAAACCAACATTGCTGGCCTCCTAGTGCAAAGCGGAACGTACTAGAGCGCATAAGAGCGCCGAAATACGCCAAATATCACTGAATGGCGCAAAACTCAGAGTAGCCTATTCTAACCTAGTCAAACGTAACATTTTGGAACGTAATATAACCCAACCGGACATGACGGAATCACTTGTGCAGGCATCCACAGAGACAAGTAGAATGTACTAGAGCACAGTGGAGCACAGGATACCACCGCATTGCAGTGTTCATTACAGAA
>NW_016925974.1:6152-10056 GCF_001483705.2 Eufriesea mexicana
CATACTTAGCCTAACCCAACCTATCCGAGCGTAACCTGTCTCAACATAACGTTCAGATACAACTATTGCTGTCCTTCCCAGAGCCACGCTGAAAATATTATGATACTGTAGGGCGCAGATACCCACCTGGTAGCAGACTATAGCTCTAAAGTCAAAAGTATCCTCACCAAACCTATCCAAACGTTCCATAATGGAACATATCCTAACTCAACCCAACATGCAGCGGCTGCTATTGCTGGCCTCCACAGAGCCAAGCAGGACATACTAGTGGACAGTAGAACGCAGAAATCCACAGAAACGCAGTCTACGGCAGAAAGGTCAAAACAACCGAAGCGAAACGCAAACTAACAGAAAACAGCCGAACATAGCCTGACTGAAACTAACATGCCGAGACCGTTATTGGGGCGCTGCCCAAAGGCAAGCAGGACATGCTAGAGCACAGTAGAGCGTGGAAATCCACCGAAGAGCAATGTAGAGCGCAAAACCCATAGCTTTCCGTTCCTAACATACCCGATTATGACATCAACAAACGTAACCAGACACTACCTGACGTGCCGCTACCACCATTGCTGGCCTTCCCAGAGGGACGCAGAACATATGAGAGGAGAGTAGAGCGCAAAGATCCAAAGAATCGCATTATACAATGAAAAGTCGAAGATTCACAGACCTAACCCAAACTATCATATCCCAACCTGACATAGCTATCCCAACGTAACGTGCTGCGGCTACTATTGTTGGCCTCCACAGTGCCATGCAGATTACTATGTAGCAGAGTAGAGGGCAGGAATCCACCGAATATCGGTGTATGGCAGAAAAGTCAATGATATTCTCTCCTATCCCAACCAAACGTGATATCACCTTACGCAACCTAACTCAGCCTATTGTGCCGCGGCCACTATTTCTGTCCTCCGCAGAGCCAATCAGATCATATTATAGAGTAGTTGAGCGCATAGATCTCCGCATTGCAGGGTATAACACAAAAGACAATGCCATCATACCCAAACGTAACCTAACCCAGCGTAAGCGAACGTAATGTAACATAACCTATCGTGCCACGACCGATATTATGGGTCTCCCCAGAGACGAGCAGAGTGTAGTCGATCAATGTGGGGCGCAGAAATCCGCTGTATAGCCGTGTATTGCACAAAAGTCAGAGCTATCCTGTCCTAACAAACAAAACGTAACATGACCGAACGCAACATAACTCAGACTAGCTTACCGGGACTACTTTTGCTGGCATCCCCAGAGCAAGGCAGAATATATTAGAGCACAGTGGAGCGCTCAAATTCACCGGATATCATGGTACAGCACAAAAGTCGGATACATCCCATCCAAACCTAAGCTAACCTAACTTAAACAAACGCTACATAACACAACCTATAGTGCCACGACCGCTATTGCTGGCCTCTCCAGAGTCGAGAAGAGTCTAGTAGAGCAACGAAAAGCGCCGAAAACCACCGGATAGCTGTGTAAAGCACAAAACTCAAATACATCCTAACCAAACCAAGCCGAACCTAACCCAACCAAACGTTACCTAACACAACATAACGTGCCGCGGCCACTATTTCTGCCCCTCCCCCGCCCGCCCGAGCAAGACAGGGCTTATTAGGGTGCAGTATAGCGGAGAAATTCACAGAAAGCAGTGTATAGCGTAAAAGTCAAAGGTATCCGGACCTAACCCGAACAGATATAACCTAACATAGCGTAGCCAGACTCGACTTGACGTACCGCGACCACTATTGCAGGGCTCTCCACGGTCTGCAGATTAGTCTACAGCACAGTGGGGGGTTGGAATCCGCCGAATGACTGTGAATAGCACGAAAGCATATGCTACCCTAACCAAACTTAGCCAAGCCTAGCTTAACCAATCCTAAACTAACACAACCCAAAGTGCTACTATAGTGCTACTATCTCGAGAGCTGAGCAGCGTATAGCGGAGCAATGTAGGGCGCAGATATCCATCGAATAGCAGCGAAGAGCGCGAAGTCACGGTTATGCTCTGCTGACCTAACAAAACGTAACATAACAAAACGAACCTAACAAAGCCCAACGTGACTACAACACTACTGCTGACCTGAACATAACCAAGCGGAGAGTATCAGATCACAGTAGAGCGCAGAAATACACGGGATAGCCGTGTATACCACAAAAGTCAAAATCATCCATACCAAACCAGGCCTAACATAGCCTAGCAAAACCTAGGATAACTAAACCTAACGAGCCGAGACCTCTCTTGATGGCCGCCCCAGGGTCAAGCAGAACATACTAGAGAACAGTAGGGAGCAGAAGTTACCGAGGAGCAGTTTACAGCAAAAAAGTCCATTCCATCCTGAGCAAACGTTACCAAATACTGCTTAACCTAGCGTAACCTACCATAAACTACCGTGCCACGACAGCTATTGCCGACCTCCTCCGATTCAAGCAGATCTAGGTAGAGCAGTGTAGCCCACGGACATCTAGCGAATAGCAGTGTACAGCACAAGAGTATCGGCCCTTCTCCCCTAACCAAACCAAACGTAACGTGACCAATCGCAACATAATATAACCTAACGTGCCGGGACCACTATTGCTGGCCTACCCAGAGCCAAGCAGAGTATACTAGAACACCGTAGGGTGCAGAGATCCAGCAAACAGCAATGTGTAGCACATGAGCCAAAGATATCCTATCATACCCTGACCTAACCTAACCTAACCTAACGTAACCTAACTCAACGTGTCCTACCACGGCCGTTACTGCTGGCATCCCCAGAGCCAAGCAGAACAAACTAGCGGACAGTAGAGTGCAAAAATCCAACGAATTGCAGTGTATATCACAATAGTCAAAGTTCCCCTATCCTAACTTAACCAAACGTGACGTAACCAAACGTAAGCTAACTCAAACTAACTAGCCTACACCACTATCGCTGACCTCCCCAGAGCCATGCCGAAAATATTTGAGCTCAGTAGAACGCATAAATCCGCCGCAATGTAGTGTAGAGCAGAAACGCAGAAGATATCCTACCAAGCCTGTCCTAACATAGCCAAGCCAAACCTAACCAACTGTAACCTAACGTGCCCAGCCCACTACAGCTGGCATCTCTATCGCCAATCAGTGCATATTAGAGGAGAGCAGAACGCAGAGGTACATAGAACGGCGGTGTATAGTACGCAAGTCAATGGCATCCCAACATAACACAATCAAACGTAACATAGCCAAGCGAAACCTAACCCACTGTAACGAGCCGCGGCCACCATTCCTGGTATTCCCAGAGCAAAGCAGCGAATACTAGGTCATAGTAGGGCGCAGAAATCCGCCAAACAGCAGTGTACAGGCAGAGGTAAAAGCTTCCCTCCCCTAAACTAGCCAATCGTAGCATGAGCGGACGTAACATAACCCAACCCGACGTACCAGGAAAGCCACTACTGGCATCACGATTGCTAAGGAGAGTATAGCGGAGCAATGTGGTTCGCCGGAATCGCCCGATTAGCAGTGTACAGCAAAAAAGGAGGAGATACCCTAACATAATCTGCCCTAACCTAACCTAATCGAACGTAACCAATCCCAACTTAACTAGCCTAGCACTCAATTGCTGGCCACTCCACAGCCAAGCAGGGCATATCAGAGGAGAGTACAGCGCAGAGGTGCGTAGAGTGGCAGTGTATAGCACGAAAGTCAAATATATCCTAACCTAACCCAAAGATACCTAACCTAACCAAGCGTAACTTTGCTCAACCTAACATGCCGCGTCCACTATTTCTGGCAACCCCAGAGACATGCGGAACATATTAGAGGAGAGCAGGGCGCAGAAATGCATAGCATCTCAGTGTACAGTAGAAGGGTCGAAGATATCCAAACCTAACAAACCAACGTAACCTAAGCTAACGTAGGCAAACGCACCGTAACGTGCCGCGAGCACTATTGCTG
>NW_016925975.1:0-1084 GCF_001483705.2 Eufriesea mexicana
CAGCCATCTACTTGCCAGAGAATAGGCATATTCAAGCTCTATATTCTGTTACAGCTTGGAGAAGAGTTCGCCTGACGTCTTCAACCAATGGCAAGTACAGCCATCTTCCAGCCAGAGAATTGGTATATTCAAAATCTATTACCTGTTATAGCTTGGTGAATAGATCGCCTAACGCCATCAATCCAATGGCAAGTACCGCCATCTACTTGCCAGAGAATAGATCTATTCAAAATATTCAAGCTCTATATTCTGTTACAGCTTGGAGAATAGTCCGCCTGACGTCTTCAACCAATGGCAAGTACAGCCATCTTCCAGCCAGAGAATTGGTATATTCAAAATCTATTACCTGTTATAGCTTGGTGAATAGATCGCCTAACGCCATCAATAAGCCAGAGAATGGGTCTTTCCAAAATCTATAGTCTGTTATAGCTTGGTGAGTAGATCGCCTACCGCCTTCAACACAATGGCAAGTACAGGCATCTACTTGCCAGAAAATAGGTCTATTCAAAATCTATAACCTGATATAGGTTAGTGAATAGATCGCCTAACGCCTTCAATCCAATGGCAAGTACAGCCATTAACTTGCCAGGGAATAAGTCTACTCAAAATCTATAAGCTGTCATATCTTGGTGATAAGATCGCATAACGCCTTCAATCCAATGGCAAGTACAGCCATCTTCATGCCAGAAAATAGGTCTATTCAAAATCTATAACCTGATATAGGTTAGTGAATAGATCGCCTAACGCCTTCAATCCAATGGCAAGTACAGCCATCTTCATGCCAGAAAATAGGTCTATTCAAAATCTATAACCTGATATAGGTTAGTGAATAGATCGCCTAACGCCTTCAATCCAATGGCAAGTACAGCCATCTTCATGCCAGAAAATAGGTCTATTCAAAATCTATAACCTGATATAGGTTAGTGAATAGATCGCCTAACGCCTTCGATCCAATGGCAGGTACAGCCACCTACTTGCCGGAGGATCGGTCTACTCAAAATCTATAATCCGTTATAGCTTGGTGAAAAGATCGCCTAACGCCTTCAATCCAATGGCAAGTGCAGTCATCTACTTGCCAGAGAAT
>NW_016925976.1:0-950 GCF_001483705.2 Eufriesea mexicana
TGCATATACATATTTTATCTTTTAATGGTTTATTTTAAGAATTAGTGTTGCGCTTTAATGGAATCGCCGTTTTTTTTATTGCTTTTATTATTAGTGTTGCGTTGAAGAATGATCGCGTTTCTTGAATTAGTGTTGCGAATATAGAATGCCCAAGATTTCACCACTGATGTGGTGGAAATATGTTCCTGCTCCTGGGAATCATCTGTTGCAACTGCAAGCGTTGCATATAGGTGGTCATACATCGGCAGCCAGAACCATGGCTGCCCTGGATTTTTCGTCATTAGTGTTGCGAATTTTTTTGATGCGAGTGCATAAATTAGTATTTATTAGTGTTGCGTTAGTAATTGAATTATATTATTATGATCATTTTCGCGAGATCTGCCTTTTTTTGTTTATTTATTTTTTTTTATTTTCTTTTTTTTTTAAATGTTAAATTAATTGCTATTTTAAATATCTGGAAGCACTCGTCGCGGTTAATTTTGAAAATTGTCCATTATCAGACAATTTAGTAAGTTAGTGTTGCGAAATTAAAATTTATTTATTCCACTCTCGGTTTTTTTCGCAGGTTCATATCGAGTGGAATTATTTGTTTTTGTGGCTATTTAGGCCACCATTATGTTTTCTTTTTCAGCACCCTTTTTCACTGAAATATTTGATAATGAAAATACTGCTGTAATGTGTATACGTCTGTTTTCCATCCTTTTTTCCTTTTATTTATCTTTTCATTTTAACTTTTAACAATAATTTGTGATATTATTAATTATCGAATTTTGACTTTAAAATAAATTCACTCGCGATACTCGTTTATTTTGCAAGATAAATATTTTGCATAATAATCGTTTTCTGTGTGTATTTCGACTATTCGTGAATCTAATAAAAGTTCCTTTTTTTTTTCATGTTCGGGAAAATTATTGATTGTTGTTTATAAAAATACATGCAAATGAGTTGCA
>NW_016925977.1:0-943 GCF_001483705.2 Eufriesea mexicana
ATCCTTCATATTATTTATCTTAAAACTGACAGGACTAGGAAACTGTTCAAGTTTTGAATGTCCTCCAAAACCATCAAAAGCAATTATATTAGTTGCTACTTTACCCTAAATAAAGAATCTGTATAAGTAAAAAGAATAAAGATTATCATTTTTAAAATTATAATATGTTTTCTTACACTTATAGAGTGTGCTTGTTCAACTCTTGATTTTTTTTTTAAGAATTGAAGAAATCAATTTCATTGTATTATGTGTTAGAGTTATATGTTGCTTTAAAGCAAATATTCCCCTTGATTTTAATTGATTTTACTGGAAGATATGGAGAACTTGTTTCATTCTTCTGAAAATAAATTATTAATCAATTAGAACTAATTGAAAAAAAAAATTTGAATATATACAATTTGAATATTGACATATTATAAAAATAATGTTATTTTAATTACTGTAATAGTAGATTGTTTCTCTTCTTCTTGATCCATATCTTCATTCCCACTTTCTGTGTTATCAACTATTTTCTCGATTTCATTTTGTTTGGAGTCATTATTTGAATTCGTATTTGATATATTCACTGTGTTTGTATTAATTGATTTTTTCTTTAAAGATATCTCTTTTTCTAACCTTCTAAGTTCATTTTGTAAAATCATCTTTTCGCTTTCACAAATCACTAAATCTTCTTCACATTTCCTATAAATAATGTAACAGAAAGTATGACACCTTACCTGCTTAAAACTTTTTTAATATTATCATAAAGTCTACATACTTTACTTTGGCATGTTCTTCAGACAAAAAATTTCGTTCCATTGAAACTTTAGTAAGTTCTTGCTGTAAACTTCTTACTTTAGCTCTTAATTCCCTTCTTTTATTTAAACCAATTGTCATTTCCCTAAATTTAATGTATATATTTTAAAAATAAAACACAAATATACAAAATTATATACAATATTTA
>NW_016925978.1:0-714 GCF_001483705.2 Eufriesea mexicana
CGATAGTAAAAGACATCATAACCAAATTTCGTCCAACCTGGCCTAACCCAACGTATTCCAACTCAAGTTAACGTTATTGCCGGCATCCTCAGCAACAAGCAGAGCATATTATAGCACAGTAGAGTGCAGAAATGAACCGAATAGCGTTGTATAGCATAGAAGTCAGAGCTATCCTTTCCTAATCTTACCTAACGTAACTAAGCCAAACGTGATATATCTGAACCTATCGTGCCGAGAGCACTGTTCCTGGCATCCCCAGAGGCAAGCAGTACAAACTAGAGTACAGTGGCGCGCAGAAATCCACCGCCCTCGCGTGTATAGCAGAAGAGTCAAAGCTATCAAAACTTAAACCGAACAAATGTAACATAACCATACGAAGCGTAGCTCAACATAACATGCCGCGATCACTATAACTATTGCTGGACGCACCAGGGCCAAGCAGAAAGCGGCTGAGCACAGTAAAGCGCAAAAGTCCACAACATTACAGTTTACAGAACAGAATTCAAAGATATCCTAATCTAACCCTAGCAAACGAAAGCTAACCAAACGTAACATATCTTAACGTAGCGTGCTTAGACCGCTATTGCAGACATCCCCAGAGACAAGCAGAGGATACCAGAGCCCACTACATCGCAGAAAGCGGCTGCATAACAGCGTAAAGCACATAAGTCAAAGGTATCCTATCCTAACATGACCTAACCCAACCTACCCAAG
>NW_016925979.1:0-736 GCF_001483705.2 Eufriesea mexicana
CTAAAGCTCGCCAGGACAGTCTTTCCTCCTTACATATGCAAGAAAGTTAGGTCACCACGATATAAGTTGAAAATGTAAGTAAGATTGAATATTCAAGGCATATTCTACAGCATTGCAATTGCTATAGCGCGCCAATATAATCTTTCGTCCTTATTTATGCAAGAAGGTAACCACACTACGATATTAGTCGAAATTGTCAATAAAATTTAATTTTCGAGGCAGATTCCATAGCATTGCAATATCTATAGCACGCCAATAGAATCCTTCCACCTTATTTATGCATCAAAGAAAACTAACCAAGATATTACCAGAAAATGTCAATAAAATTGAATATTCCCGGCAGATTCTATAGATCGGCAGATTCTATAGCACTGCAATCGCTACAGCACAGCAATATAGTCTTTCATCCTTATTTATCGAAGAAAGTTATCTCATCACGATATTAGTCGAAAATGTCTATAAAATTGAATTTTCCAGCCACATTCTATAGCATTCCAATGGCTCTAGTACGCCAATAGAACCTTTCCTCCATACTTATGCAAGAAAGTTCCCTCACCACGATATTATTCGGAAATGTCAATAAAATTGGATTTCCCAGCCATATTCTATATCATTCCAATGGGTATTGCGCGCCAATAGAATCTTTCTCCTCATTTATGCAAGGATGTCAGAACACCACGATATTAGTCGAAAATGTCAACAAAATTGAATTTTCCAGCCAGATTCTATAGAATTG
>NW_016925980.1:0-906 GCF_001483705.2 Eufriesea mexicana
AGTGGCAGTGGAAAGCACAATGGCAAAGCCATACCAACCAAACTTGTCCAAACCTAATCTAACATAAGGTAACCTGACTCAACCAAATGTGCCAGGACCACCATTGCTGGCCACCCGACAGACAAGCAGAGGCCAGTAAAGCAATGCAGAGCGCAGATACTGACCGAATGGCAGTTTATAGCACAGAAGTCACTGCTACCTTAAGCGAACATAACAACCTAGCCAGGGCATGCGTAACATATCTCAAACTAACGCGACGAGACCACTATTGCTGGCTTCCCCAGAGCCACGCAGAACATATTAGGGCACGGTGGAGCGCAGAAATCGATCGCATTACAGTGTATCGCAAGGAAGTCAAAGCTGCCCCATCCTAACCAGGCCAAACTTGACGGAAGCGAATGTAACATAACTTAGCCTAACGTGCCGAGACCGTTATTGCTGTCCGAACCAGAGCTAAGTAGAACATAAGAGAGGGGAGCACAGCGCAGAAATCAATACAATCTAGAAGCGACCGTATCCTAAGTTTGCCATACGCAACGTAACCGAACTCAGCTTAACTCAAACTTACGTGCAGAGACCACTATCTCTGGCCACCAAGAGCCAAGCAGAATGTACTGGAGCACATACTGGAGATCGCAGAAAGCCTCCAAACAGCAGTTTACAGCAAAAAAGGCATAGAAGTCCTAACCCAACCCTACCTAACCTAACCTAACTAAACATTGAATAACTTAGCCTAACGTGCCGAGAACTATATTGCTCGCCTCCCCAGGGCCAGGAAGAATACATTAGAGCACAGTAGAGCACAGAAATCCATCGAATAGCATTGTATAGCACAAAAGTCAACGCCATCCTAACCAATCCCAACCTGACCTAACATGACCAGTCGTAACCTATATGTACCTATCG
>NW_016925981.1:0-863 GCF_001483705.2 Eufriesea mexicana
ATGCCAATAGAATCTTTCCTCCTTATTTAGCAACAAAATTAGCTCACCGCGATGTGAGTCGAAAATGTCAGTAAAAATGGAATTTTCCAGTCAGATTCTATACCATTACAACGGATATAGCATGCCAATAGAATCGTTTCTCCTTATTTATGCACCAAAATTAGCTCACCACGATATTTGTCGAAAATGTCAATAAAATTGAATTTTCCAGTCTGATTCTATAGCATTGCAAAGGCTATAGCATGCCAATAGAATCTTTCCTCCTTATTTATGCAACAAAATTAGCTCACAACGTTACTAGTCGAAAATGTCAATAATAATGAATCTTCCAGTCAGATTCTATGGCATTGCAGTGGCAATAGCTTGCGAATAGAATATTTCCTCCTTATTTATGCAACGAAATTACCTCACCGCGATATTAGTCGCAAATGTCCATAAAATTGTACTTTCCAGTCAGATTCCATAGCATTGCAATGGCAATAGCATGCCAATAGACTCTTTCCTCCGCATTTATGCATCAAAATTAGCTCACCACGATATTTGTCGAAAATGTCAATAAAATTGAATTTTCCAGTCTGATTCTATAGCATTGCAAAGGCTATAGCATGCCAATAGAATCTTTCCTCATTATTTATGCAACGAAATTAGCTCACCACGATATTAGTCGAAAATGTCAATAAAACTGAGTTTTCCAATCCAGTCAGATTCTATAGCATTGCAATGGCTATAGCATGCCAATAGAATATTTCCTTCCTATTTATGCAACAAAATTACCTCACATCGATATTAGTCGAAGTGGTCCATAGAATTGAATTTTCCAGGCAGATTCTACAGCATTGCTATGGCTATAGCATGCCAATATA
>NW_016925982.1:0-630 GCF_001483705.2 Eufriesea mexicana
ACCACTATTGCTACCTTTACGAGAGCCAAGCTGAACATGTTATAGCACATTAGAGTGCTGGAAGCCTCCGCATGGTGGTGCATAGCGCAAAATGCTACCCTCTCCTAAACTAACCAATTGCAACATACCCAAGCGTAACCTAACAAAACCTAACATGCTCGGACCACTTTTGCTGGGCTCCCCAGGGTCAAGCAGAGTATAGAAGAGCGGAGCAGAGCTCAGAAATTCACCGAATAACAGTCTATGCCAAGAAAGTCGACGCTATCCGAACCTAACCCGAACAAACGTAACCTAACGAAACGTAACCTAACGAGACGTAACCTAACCAACCTAACATTCCGAGGCCACTATGGCTGGCCTCCACAAAACCAAGTAGAGCATCTTAGAGTAGCAGTAGAGCGCAGAATTCCGACTAATAGCAGCGTATAGGGCAAAAGTCAGAACCATCGTAGCCGTACCTAGCCCATCCTAGCCTAACCACACGCAACCTGACTCTGCCTATCGCGTCACGACAACTATTCCTGGCCACCTTAGAGCCGAGCAGAGTTTATTGGGGCAGTGGAGAGCGCAGAAGTCCACCGAGTATAAGTGTATGGCACAAAACTCAAAGTTGCCTTATCCTAACCTAAC
>NW_016925983.1:0-512 GCF_001483705.2 Eufriesea mexicana
ACATATATTGATGCACACCTCAGAGCCAAGCTGAAAATATTAGAGGAGAGTGGAGCGCAGCGATCCAAATAATCGCAGTGTATAGCACAGAAGTAATAGCTCCCCTATAATAACCTGACGAAACGTAACATAAGCGAACGTAACAAAGCTGAACCTAACGTGCCGTGGAAACTATTGCTGGCCTCCACAGACACATGCAGAGCAAACAAGAGCACAATAGAGAGCAGAAAACCACCGAACAGCAGCGTGTAGCACAGAAGACCGAAATATCCTATCCTAACCTATCGAAACGCAACAGAACCAAACATAACGTAACTCTGTCAAATCTGCCGCGACCGCTACTGCGGCCCTGCCCACAGGTGAGCAGAACGTAGTAGAGGAGAGCAGTGCCACAGAAGTACGTTGGCTCGCAGTGTATAGCAGAAAAGTCGTAGCTACGCGAACCTATTCGTAACGAACATAACCAAGTCAAACGTTACGTAGATCAACCCAGCGTACCGCGGCCTCAATTA
>NW_016925984.1:0-257 GCF_001483705.2 Eufriesea mexicana
AATGGCTATAGCGGGCCAGTAGAAACTTTCCTCTCCACTTATGCAATAAAGGCAACTCACCATAATATTAGTCGAATCTGTCAATAAAATTGAACTTTCCAGCCAGATTCCAGTGCATTGCAATGGCTGTAACACGCCAATAGAATCTATCCTCCTTGTTCACGCAAGAAAGATAGCTCACCACGATATTAGAGGAAAATGTCAATAAAATTGAATTTTTCGGCCAGATTCTATAGCATTGCAATGGTTATAGCTTG
>NW_016925985.1:0-931 GCF_001483705.2 Eufriesea mexicana
TGCAAGTAGAACAGCGCAGTGCACATATATCGAACGAATAGCTGTGTATAGCACAAAATTCAAAGCCATGCAAGGCATAACATAACAGAACCTAGCGCGCCCAGACCAGAGTTGCTGGCCTCTCCAGAGCGAAGCAGAGCATATCAGTCCAATGTAGAGCGCACAGGATCAACGAATACCTGTGTATGTCGTAAAAGACGAAGTTATCCTCTCCTAACCTAACCAGACGTAACATAACC
Organism: Eufriesea mexicana; assembly: GCF_001483705.2. Lineage (NCBI taxonomy): Eukaryota > Metazoa > Arthropoda > Insecta > Hymenoptera > Apidae > Eufriesea > Eufriesea mexicana. Next base: position 240 of record NW_016925985.1, read on the forward strand.
AAACGTTACATATCACAACCTAGCGTACCGAGACCACAGCTGCTGGAATCCCCACAGCGAAGCAGAACTTACTAGACCACAGTAGGGCGCTGAAATCAACCGAATAGCAGTGTACAGCACGAAAGTTAAAACTACCACCTTCTGACGTATACAACCGTAATATAAAGAATCGATAGCATAGCGCAACCTAATGTGCCGCGAATACTTTTCTGGCGTCACCAGAGCGAAGCAGAACATAGTAGTGGATAGTAGAATACAGAAATCCATAGAACCGCAATGTGTGTCACAAAAGTCTAAGCATCCGAAGCCTAACCCAAACTAACAGAACCTAACCAAACCTATGATAACTTAACATAACTTGACGCGAACACTATTACTGGATTCTCCACGACCAACCAGGAAGTAGTAGGTCACAGTTGAGTGTAGAAATGCACTGAATATCAGTGTATACAGCGAAAGTCTAAGCTATCCTGTCCTAACCACTCCAAACGTAATATAACCAAGCGCAGCCTAGCTTAACCTCACGAGCTGTGGCCACTATTACTGGCCTTTCCAGAGCCAAGCAGAGCACACTAGAGGACAGCGCAGATCAGAAATCCACAGCACAGCTGTGTATATCAAAAAAAACGATGGTGCCCAAACATAACCTGACCAATCCTGGCGTAACAAAACGAAGACTAACTAAACCTAAC
>NW_016925985.1:1953-4021 GCF_001483705.2 Eufriesea mexicana
TTGGGTTTTGAAAGTCAGGATAGCTTCGACTTTTGTTCTTTGCACTGTTATTCCATGGATTTCTTCGCTCTACTCTCCTCTAGTATGTTCTGCTATGCTCTGGGTTCTCCAGAAATTGTGGTCGCGTCGCGTCATATTGGGCTACGTTACGTTTGGTTATGTTAGGCTGGTATAGGTTTGGCTAGTATAGCTTTGACTTTTGCCCTTTACTCTGCTATTTCAAGGGTTTCTGCGCACTACTCTCCTCTCATATGTTCTGCTTGGTTCTGGGGAGGCCAGGAATGGTGACCGATACCTGTTACGTTTTGTTATGTCACGCTTGGCTGTGTTACGTGAGGTTGCGATTGGTTAGGGTATCTTTGATTTTTGTGGTTCACACAGCTGTTCCGTGGATTTCTGCGCAATGATCCCACCTAATATGTTTTCAATATCTCTGGGGAGGCCATTAAGTGTGGTCGTCTTTCGGTAGTTAGGTTAGGTTAGTTTTGGTTTATTTAGGTTGGTTTTTACTCTTCTGCTGCACACTGCTATTCTATGGATTTGGGCACCCTACTGTCCTCTAATATGTTCTTCTAGGCTCTGGGGAGGCCAGAAATAGAGGTGGCCGTACGTTAGGTTTTGTTATGTTACGCTTTGTTATGTTAGGCTGGGTTATGTTTGGTTATGCTAGCAGCGACATTCGTGCTATACACGGTTATATGGTGGACTTCTGTGATCCACAGCGCTCTAATACGTTCTGCTTGCCTCTGGGGAAGCCAGGCGCAGAGGTCGCCTTATGTTATGTTGAGCTATGCTACGTTCCATTGAGTCAGGTTAGGACTGGTTAGGTTAGGACATCTGCCGCTCTTGTGCTGTACACAGCAATGCGGTGGATTTCTTAGCTCTGCTGTGATGTAGTATATTCTATGCGGCGCTGGCCAGCAATAGTTGCCGCGGCACGTTATGTTCTGTTACGCGACGTTTGTTTGTGATGCGTTTGTTTCGGTTAGGACCGGATAATTTAGGCACTTGTGCTATACACTGCTATCCGCGGATTTCTCCGCTCCACTGCGTCTAATATTCTCTGCTTGGCTCTGAGGGGGACAGCAATTATGGTCTCCGCACGTTAGACTGTGTTATATTACGTTTGGTTATGTTAGGTTATGTTAAGTTCGGTCATGTTATTTTTGACATTCGTGCCATGGACTGCTATACGGAGGATTTCTACGCTCGACCATGCTCTAGTATACTCTGCTTCGCTCTGGGGATGCCAGCAGTATGGTCAAGGCACGATATGCACAGTTAGGCTACGTTAAGTTACGTTATGTTAGGTCCGGCTGGGTTTGGGCATCACCGTCTCTTGTGCTCTTCACTACAGTGCTGCTGATATCTTAGAACTACTATGCTCTATGACATTCCGCTAGTCTCTGTGGAGGCGAGCAATAGTGGTTTCGTCATGGTAGGTATGGTTAGGCTACGTTTGGTTATGTTACGTTCCGCTATGTTAGGATAGGGCACTTCGGCTTTTGCGCTAATTCACGGCTATTCGGTGGATCTCTGCGCACTAATGTGCTCTAATATGCCCCGCTTGACTCTGGGGAGGTCAGCAATATTGGTCGCGGTGCGAAACGTTGAATCATGTTGCGTTTCGTTTTGCTAGGTTAGGTTTGATTTGGTTAGGGTAGCTTCGACTTTTATGCTATGCATTACTATCCGGTGGATTTCTGCGCAATACTGTGCTCTGGTTTGCTCTGCTTGGCTATTGGAGTACTGCGATGGTCTCGGCACGTTAGGTTGTGCTATGTTGCGCTTGTCTAGGTTAGGCTTGTTTGGATTAGGTACTGATGGTTTTGCCTCTTCTGCTATACACTGCCATTCTGTGGACTTCTGCGCTCTACTCTCCTCTAATATGATCTCCTTGGCGATGGGGAAGGCAGCAATGTTGGCCTAGGCACGTTAGGTTGGATTAGGTTACGTTTGGTTATGTTACGTTGGGTTATGTTATGACAGGATAGCTTTGACTTTGGTGCTGTACACTGCGATTCGGTGGATTCCTACGCCCTACATAGCTCTACTAAACTCTGCTCGA
>NW_016925985.1:7815-16981 GCF_001483705.2 Eufriesea mexicana
TCTGGCCTCCCCGGAGCAAAGCAGAATGTAGCAGGGCACATTATATCACAGAAGTCCACCGAACAGCAGTGTAATGCTCAGAAGACAATGTAGCCTATCCTAACCTAGTTAAACGTAGCAGGTCCGAACGTAACATAGCACAACCTAACTTGACGAGACCACAGTTGCTAGCCTCCACTGAGAGTAGGAGAAGGCTGAAAAGCACAGTACAGCGCAGAAATCCACCGCAATGCAGTGAATTGCACAAAAGCCGTAGGCAACCATGCACAACCTGACCAAACCAAACCTAACCAAACGTAGCATAACGCAACATAACGTGTAGCGACCACTGCCACTTGCCACCGCATTGCCAAGCAGAATGTAGTAGTGCACAGTAGATCACAGGAATATACCGAATAACAGTGTGGAGCACGGAAGTCAAAGCCACCCAGACCAAACATAGGCTAACCTAACTTAACCAAACGTAGCCTAACCTATACAAACTTGCCACGACCGACATTGCTCGCCTGCACAGAGCCAAGCAGAGTAGAGTAGACCAATATATAGCGCAAAAATCCACCGGATGGCGTTGCATGCCACAGAAGTCAATGAAACCCTAACCGAGCTTTCCCAACCTAACCTGGCGAAACGTAGCCTAACTCAATATAACCTGTCCATACCACCATTGCTGGCCTCCGCAGGGCCAAGCAGAATATACTAGAGCACAGTGGAGCAGAGAAATCCGTCGCTTTGAAGTGCACAGCACAAAAGTGAAAGATACCCTAAACTAACTAGACATAACCTAACCTACCTAAACGTAGTCTAACCCAATATGGCGAGACGAGACAAATAAAGCTGGCCCTCACAGAGCCGGGCTGAATGTTATAGGACAGAAGAGTGCAGAATTTCCCCGAATAGCAGCGTATAGTACAAGTGTCTAAGATTATCTGTCCTAACCTAACAAACGTAACATAAACAAACGCGATGTAACCCAGCCTAGCGTGCAGGGACCACACTTGCTGGCCTCCGCAGAGCGAAGCAGAGCATATTCGAGCACAGTAGAGCATAGAAATCAAGTGTATAGCAGTGTACAGCGCAAAAGTCAAAGCAATCGTGTCCTAACCTGACATAACGTAACTTAACCAAGCGAATCCTAACACACCCTGACGAGCCGAGGCCACTGTTGCTAACGTCGCCACAGCCAAGTAGAACATACTAAAGGAGAACAGAGCTCAGGGGTCCATCCAATCGCAGTGCATAGCGCAATAATCGAAGTTTCCCTATCGCAACGTAACCATACGTAACGTAACCGAAAGAAGCTTCTGTCAACCAAACGTGCCGAGATAACTGTTACTAGCCCCCCAGAGACAAGCAGAATATAATAGAGCAGAGCAGAACGCTGTAGCCATCAGCATTGCAGTGTATAACGCAGGAGTGAATGGTACCCTAACCCGACATGTCCAAACTTAACCTAACCGAACGTAGACTAACACCACATAAAGTGCCGTGAGTAGTATTGCTGGCCTCCCCAGTTTCAGGCAGAGTATATTAGAGCAATGTAGAGAGCAGAAATCCATCGAGTGGCGGTGTATAGGGCAAAAGTCAAAGCAATCCCTTTCTAACTTAACCAAGCGTAACGTAACCATACGTAGTCTAATTCAAAATAACGTGCTGAGACCGCTATTACTTGCCTCCACGGAGCCAAGCAGAATATGCCAGAATACAGAAGAGTGCAGAAATCCACCGAACTGCAGTGTACACTACGTAAGTCAAAGCTATCCAAACCTAACCCATGCGAACGTAACCTAACCGAACGTAACATAGCACAACCGGACGTAACACTTTTGCGCTTTAAACTGTTGTTCGGTGAATATCTACGCTCTACATTGCTCTGCTATAGCCTGCTCGACCCTGTCGTGGCCAGCAATAGCGGTCGTGGCACGATAGATTGAGTTAGGTTACGTTCGGCCAGGCTAGGTCGGGCAAGGTTTGGTTACGATGTCTTTGACTATTGTGCTATCCACTGCTGTTCGTTGGATTTCTGCTCTCTACTGTGCTCTGGTGTGTTCTGCTCGGCACTGAGGACAGCAATAATGCTCTCGTCACGTTAGGTAGATTTCTGCTACGTTTGCCTATGTCACGTTGGAATAAGTTAGGCTGAGCTCCGTGACGTTACCTTAGACCTTCATGCTATGCGCTGCCGTTCGGAGAATTTCTGCGCTGTAGTGTGACCTACTATATTATGCCTAGCACTGGGAGGGCCAGCAATATTGGTCTTGCCACGTTAGTTTTAGTTAGGTTTCGTTTGTGTATTTTAGGTTGGGCTAAGCTCGGTAACGAGTTTCTATGACTTCCGTGCTATGCACTGTTTTTCGGTGGACTTCTGCCCTCGACTGCATTCTACTACATGCTGCTTACACCTGGGCAGGTCACCAAAAGTGGCCGCGGCACATTATGCTGATTTAGGCTACGTATGGTCGGGATAGGTTTGGTTAGGTATTGTAAGGATAGCTTTGACCTTCGTGCTATTCAATGCTATCGAGTGTATTCCTGTTATCTACAGTGCTCTACTACATTCTGCTTGGCTATGGGATGGACAGGAGCAACGGCCGCTACACGTTATGCTGAGATACGCTACGATTGGATTGGTCAGGCTAGGACAGGTTATGCTAGGATATCCGCCGCTTTTGAGCTACTCACTGCAATGCGGTGGATTTCTGCGGTACAATGTGTTGCAGTACTTCCCGCTTGTCACTGTGGAGGCCTGCATTAGTGGTTTCGTCATGTCAGGTATGGATATATTACCTTTGAATATGTTACGTTTGACTAGTTAAGGATGGACTACTTCGACTTTTGTGCCATTCACTGCCATTCGGCGAATTTCTGCGCTCCAATGTGTTCCAATGTGCTCTTCTTGGCTTTGGCGAGGCCAGCAATACTAGCCTCTGCACCTTATGCTGAGTTAGGCTACGCTCGTTCAGGTTAGTTTGGGACACGTTTGGTCATGATATCTTTGATTTTTGCGCTATACACTACTATTCGGCGGACTTCCGCGCTCTACTGTGCTCTGGCATATTCTGCTCAGCTATGTGGTGGTCAGCTATAGTGGTCGCGGCACGTTAGGCTGGGATTGGCTACGTTTGGATAGGTTAGATTTTGTTGGGTTAATTGGTGGCTTACTGCCCTCTAATGTGCAGTACTATACGCTGTTCGAATCAGGGGAGGCCGGCAATAGTAGTCAATGCACGATAGGCTGTGCTAGGCTGCGTTTGGTAACGCTACGATTGGTTGGGTTTGGATAGGTTTGATTTGACCGTTGTGCTATACACCGCAATTCGGAGGGTTTCCACGCTCTACATTGCTCTTCTGTACTCTGTTCGCCTCTGGGGAGTCGAGTAATAATGCTCTCGGCACGTTAGTTTCAGTTAGGCTACGATCGTTTGTGTTAGGTTAGGAAAGCATGGCTTTTGTGGTGTACACTGTTATTCTGTGGACTCCTGCGGTCTACTGAGCTCCACTGTATTCTGCTTGGTCCAGGGCGTCTAGCAATAGTGCTCGCATCGGGTTAGATTCAGTTATATTACGTTTGGTTACGTTACAATTGGTTAGGTTAGGAGAGGGTAACTTTGACTTTTGTGCTATAAACCGCTATTCGGAGGGCTTCTGGGCTCTACGCTGCTCTACTGTAACCTGCTCGACTCTGGGGAGTCCAGTAATAATATTCTCCGCACGTTAGGTTGTGTTAGGCTACGTTTGCTTAGATTACGTTAGTTTGGCTGAGGTTCTGGATTACTTTGAATTTCGTGGTGTAGACCGTTTTTCAGCGGAATTCTGATCTCTACGGTGCTCTAGTATGTTAGGCTTGGTCCTAGGGAGGCAAGCAATAGTGGTCTCGGCACGTAAGGCTGAGACGGGTAACGTTTGGTACTCTGGGCTCTACATTGCTCTGCTGTAACCTGCTCGACTCTGGGGAGTCCAGTAATAATATTCTCCGCACGTTTGGTTGTGTTAGGCTACGTTTGCTTAGATTACGTTAGTTTGGCTGATGTTCTGGATTACTTTGAATTTCGTGGTGTAGACCGTTTTTCAGCGGATTTCTGATCTCTACGGTGCTCTAGTATGTTAGGCTTGGTCCTAGGGAGGCAAGCAATAGTGGTCTCGGCACGTAAGGCTGAGACGGGTAACGTTTGGTTATGTTACGTTTGTTAAGGTTGGGATAGGGTTGCTTTGGCTTTTGTCTTATACACTGCTATTTGGTGGCTTTGTGCGGTCTACTGTGCTGTAGCATATTCTGCTTGGATCAGTGGAGGCCAGAGATGGTGGCCTCTGCGCGTTGGATTAAGATATGCCGCGTTTGGTTACATAAGGTTTGGATAGGTTAGAACAGGTTAGCTTTGACTTTTGTGCAATACACAGCTATTACGTGGATTCCTGCGCTCTACGTTGCACTACCGTGCTCTGCTCGACACTGGGGATGCGAGCAATGGTGGTCGAGGTACGTCAGCTTCAGTTAGTTTACGCATGGTTTAGTTAAATTAGGTTAAGTTTGGCTGGGGTTGCTCTGATTTTCATGCTGTACACAGTTGTTCGGTGATTTCTTGCCCTCCGCTGTGCTCTACTCTAATGTTCCAGACCATGGGGAGGCAAGCAATAATAGTGGCGGCACGTTTGGTTGTGTTTGTATGCGTTTGGTAGTGTTAGGATTTATTGGGTTAAGCAAGGGTGCCTTTGACATTTGTGCCGCACACTGCTTTTCGGTGGATTCCTCCTATCTGCAGTGCCCACATATGCTCTGCCTTGCTCTACAGAGGCAAAAAAGCGGCCGAGGGTCATTAGGTTGAGTTAAGCTACCTTTGGTTATGTTACGTTTGGCTACGTTAGGATAGGGTAGCTTTGGTACTATTGTGCTACTCACTGCGATTCGACGGACTTCCGCGCTCTGCTCTACTCTAATATGTACCGCTTGGCTCAGGGGAGGCCAGCAATAGTGGTGGCGGCACTTTTGGTTCTGTGCGGTTACGTTAGGTAGTGTTACGTTTGGTTACGTTAGGACAGGGTACCTTCGGCTTTTGTGCTGCATACTGCTTTTCGGTGGACTTTTCTGGTCCGCTGTGCTCTAATGTGCCCTACTTTGCTCTGGGCAGCCCTCAAATAGAGATCGTAGCATTTTGCGTTGTTTCATGTTACCTTTGGTTAGTTTACGACAGCATGCATAAGGTTTGTATAGCTTTGACTTTTATGCTGTGCACTGCGATTACATGGATTTCTGCGCCCTACTCTCCTCTACTATGTTCCGCATTGCCCTGGGCAGGCCAGCAATCGTGGTCGCGGTACGTTGAGTTGATTTTCGTTACGTTTGGTTTGGTTATGTTAGTTTGGGTTAAGTCTGGGTTGCTTTGACTTTCGTGGTATAAGCTGTTGTTCGGTGGACTGCTGCGCTCTACTGTGCTCTAGTGTGTTCTACTTGACTCTGGGAGGCCAGCAACAGTGGTCTCGCCACGTTAGGTTGGGATAGATGACGTACGGTTATGTTACGTTTGGATAGGTTAGGTTTGGGTAGATTTGACTTTTACGTCGTACACCGCTATTTCGTGGATTGCTGCGCTCTATAATGCTGTAGTGTATTCACCTTGGCCTTGGGGAGGTCAGCGATATTGACCTTGGCACGCTGGGTTGAGTTAGGTTACACTTGGCTTGGCTTGGTTGGGATATGTTTGGTTACTATAGCCCTGCCTTTCGGCTACACACTGCTATTCGATCGATATCGGTACACTGGATTGCTCTACTAGCATTTGCTTGCACCTGGGAAGGCGAGCAATAGTGGTCGTTGCACGTTTGTTTGAGATACGTTACCTTCGGTTAGTTTACGTTTGGTTAAGTTAGGGTATGGTTACTTGAACTTTTGTGCTATACACTGCTATTCGGAGGATTTCTGCGCTCTTCGTTGCTCTGCTATACTCTGCTCCACATTGGGGAGGGCAGCAGGTGTGCTCGCCACACGTTAGTTTCAGGTAGATTACGTTTGACTTGGTGAGATTACGTTGTGTTAGGCTAGGGTAGCTTTGGCCTTTGTGCTACACACTGATATTCCATGGTCTCCTGCGCTCTTCTGAGTGTCATCATACTCTGTTTGTCTCTGTGCCCGCTAGGAGTAGTGCTCTCAGCACGTTAGTTTGAGATATGTTATGTTCTGCAAGGTTAGGTTTGAATACATTTGGTTCGGATAGCTTTGACTTTTGTGCTATACTCTGCTATTCGTACGATTTCGGCATCCTAAGTGGCTCAGCAATAGACTGCATAGCTCTCGTGATGCCAGCGACAGCGGTCGTGGCACGTCAGGTGGAAGTACGTAACGTCTGCCTATGTTACGTTTGATTAGGTTACGACATATGAGCTTTGGCTATTGTGCTGTACACCGCTATTCGGTTTAGTTCTGCGCTCTACAGAGATCCAATATTCCCTGCTTTGATCTGGGATTGCCAGCAATTGTGGCGGCGGCCCGTTAGATTGAGTTATGTTACGTTTGATTAGGTTAGGATTTTTTGGGTTAGGTTAGTATGTCTTTGCCTTTCGTGCTAAGCACTGCCATTCTATGGACCTCTGCGCTCTATTCTCCCCTAATATGCTCAGCTTGGCGCTGGGGAGGCCTGCCATAGTGCTCTCGGCACATTAGGTTGAGGCATGTAACGTCTTGTTAAGTTACGTGTGGTCAGATTAGGATAGGGCAATTATGACTTTTGTGCCATACACTGCAATTCGGTGGATTTCTGCGCTCTACTGTTCTCTGACATGTTCTGCTTGGCTCTGGGAAGGCCAGAGATAGTGGTCTCGGCACTCAAGTTTGAGTTATGTTACGCACGGATTGGCTAGGTTCGGATACGTTTGGTTAGCATAGCTTTGGCTTTTGTGCTACACACTGCTGTACGTTCGATAACTGTGCAATGCGCTGAGCTGCAACCATCTGCTTGTCTCTCGGGACGCCAGCAACAGCGGTTGTGGCAGGATCGGCTGAGACATATTTCTCTTGGTTAGGTTAGGTTACGTTGGGTTAGGTTAAGATAGCTTTGTCTATTCTGCTGCGCACTGCTATTCTATGGACTGCTGCGCTCTACTGTGCTCTATCCCTCTCTGCTGGTCTCTGTGGACACCAGGAATAGTGTCCGCGTCACGTTAGTTTGTGTCATGCAACATTCGGTTACTTAAGGTTCGGTTAAGTTTGGTAACGATATCTTTGACTTTTGTGCTATACTTTGCTATGCCGTGGATTTCTGCGTTCCATGTTGCCCTAATACGCTATGCTCCGCCCTTGGGAGGCCAGCAATTTTAGTCTCGGCACGTTATGTTTGTTTACGCTTCGTTCGGTTAAGTTGGGTTAGGTCTGGCTATGATAGGATATCTTTGCCTTTTGTGTTTTGAAATGCAATGCTGCGCATTTCTGCGCTCGACAGTTCTGTTGTATAATATGCTGGGCTCTGTGGCGGTCAGCAATTGTGGCCAGGGCACGCTAAGTTGAGTTAGGTTTCGAATCGTTATGTTCCGATGGGTTACGTTGCGCCAGGTTGGCTTTGACTTTTGTGCCATACACTGATACTCGGTGGATGCCTGCGATCTACATTTCTCCACTTTTCTCTGCCTGACTCTTGGGACTCCACCAATGGTGGTTTTGGCGCGTTGGGTTCAGTAAGGTTACGCTTGGTTACATTACGGTTGGTCAGGCTAGGAGGGTATAGCTTTGACTTCTGTGCTAAACACTGCTTCTCGGTGTGCTTCCCTGCCCTACTGTGCTCTAATATGATCTGCATGGCTCCGGGGAGGCCAGCAACTGTGGTCTCGTCACGCTAGGTTGAGTCGTGTTACGCTTTGCTTGTGTAGGTTAGGATAGGTTTGGTTACTATAGCCTTGGCCTCTGTGCTATTCGCTGATATGCGGTGGACCCCTGCGCTATACTGTGCTCTAGCAGGCTCGGCTGGGATATGGGGAGGCCCGCAATAGTTGTCTCGGAACGTTAGGTTGTGTTATGTTACGTTTGGTTCGATTACATTGGCTCTACTTAAGCTTGGTAGCTTCGCCTTTTTTTGCTATAAACTGCAATTCTATGGATTTCTGCGCATTTGTCTCCCCTTATCCGCTCTGCTTTGCACTGTGGAGGCCACCACTAGTGACCGCGGCACGTTAGATTGTGATACATTACTTTTGGATAGGTTAGGTTACGTTGGGTTAGGTTCGGGCACCTTTGACATTTCTACTGGAACAGATATTCTATGGACTTCTGCGCCCTATTATGCTCTGTCGCTCTCTGCTGGTCTCTGGTGACGCCGGGAATAGTGGCGGCGAGACGCTTGGTTGAGTCACCTTCCGTCTGGTTAGGTTAGGTTGGCTGTGTGTGGTCAGGGTAGCCTCGCATTTTTTACTATACACGGCTACCCGGCGGACTTCTGCGCTCTACTGTGCTCTAGTAGACTCTGCTTTTATCAGGGGAGGCCAGCAGATGTGGTCTCGGCACGTTAGTTTGTGTTATGTCCCGTTTGGTTAGATTGCGTTTGCATGGGTTAGATTAGGTTATCTTTGGATTATGTGCTATACACTGCCGTTAGTTGGACTTGTGCTCTCTACTGTCTTCTAATGCGTTCCGCTGGGTCATGTGAAGACCAGCAATTCTGGTCGCACCGCGTTAGGTTTAGTCAAATTACGTTCGGTTAGGTTTGGTTAGGTTACGTTTGGTTTGGACAGTTTTTACCTTTGTGCTCACCTCTGCTATAATGCCCCTTCGAGGACTTCTGTGCTCCAAATTGCTCTAGTATGCTCTGCTAACCTCTGGGGATGCCAGCAGTTGCAGCCTAGGCTCGTTGGGTTTAGTTAGGCTACGTTTGGTTGGATTAATTGGTTTTGGTTTGGCTTCGATAGACAAGACTTCGCGGCGTACACTGCTATTCGGTGGACTTCTGCGCTTCAGTGTGCTCTAGTATGTTCTGCTTGGCTCTGGAGTAGCCAGAAATAGTGTTCTCGGCAAGTTAAGTTGAGTATGGTTACGTTCCGTTAGGTTCGGTTAGGAAGGCTCGGTTAGGATTTCTGTGACTTCTGTGCTGTAAACTGCTATTCGGAAGATTCCTGCACTCTACATTGCTCTGTTATACTCTGCTCGACAGTGGGGATGTGACCAATGGTGGTCGCGGCACGTCAGGTTGTG
>NW_016925985.1:17436-19549 GCF_001483705.2 Eufriesea mexicana
TAATTTGCATTGCTTTGCTCTGGGAGACCAGTAGCAGTGGTCGCGGCACGTTATATTGAGTTATGCTACGTTCGGTTATGTTAGGTTATGTCAGGTTTTCTGGGATTCCAACTGTTTCTGTGCTCTTCACTGGAGAGCGCAGAATTTCTGCGCTCCACTGTGCTCTAGCACATTCTCCTGGGCACAGTCGAGGCCAGCAGTAGCCGCCTCGGCAGGTTACGTTGAGCTAAAATGCGTTTGGTTGGTTTATTTTGGGATAATTTCGGTAAGGGCATCTTTGACCTTCTTGTTATACACTTCTCTTAGGTGGATGTCTGCACCCGACTGCGCTCTACTATTTTCCGCTTGTTCCTCGTGAGGCCTGCAATAGCGGCCGCAGCACGATACGTTGGGGTATGCTAAGATTGGTTAGCCTATATTTGCTTGGGCTAGGTCTGGTTTGATATGGCTTTTGTGCTATACACCTCGATCCCATGGACTTCTGCGCCCCAATGTCCTCTAGTAAGTTCTGCTCGACCCTGGGGTGACCAGCAATAGTGGACGTGGCTCGTTATTTCGAGTTATGTTACGTTTGGTTATATTAGGTTAGGCTAAGTTTGGTTAGGGTTGCTTCGACTCACGTGCCATTCACTGTCACTCTGTGGATTTCAGCGGCCTTCTGTGCTCTACTACATTCTGCTTGGCTCAGGGAAGGCCTGGAGCCGTGGCAGTGGCACGGTAGGTTAAGTTATGCTACGTTCGGCTAGGTTAGGTTAAGGCAGGTTATGTCAGGGTATCACCGACTTTTGTGCTCTTCACCGCAATACGTCGGATTTCTGCGCACAACTGTGCTGTAGTACACTCTGCTTGTCTCTGTGGAGGTCTGTAATAGTGGTCTCGTCATGTTATGTTGAGTTAGGCTACGTTTGGACATGTTACGTTTGACTGGGTTAGGATAGGCTAGTATGACATTTGTGCTATTCACTGCTTTTCGGTGGCTCTTGCGCTAAAATGTGCTCCTATATGCTCTGCTTGGCGCTGGATAGGCCAGCAACATCGCCCTCGCCACGCTATGTTGTGTTACACTGCATGTGTGTATGTTACGTTACTACACGTTATGTCAGGATAAGTTGGACCTTTGTGCTATGCACTGCAAGGCGGTGGACCCCTGCGCTCTGCTGTGCTCTAGTTAATACTGCTTGGGTCTGAACAGGAAAGCTATAGCGGTCTATGCACTTTAGGTTGAGCTATGCTACGTTTGCTTACGTTACGTTTGGATAGGTTAGGATAGAGTAGCTTAGACTTTTGTGGCATACGCTGTTATAGGGTGGATTTCAGCTATTTTCTGTGCTCTGATATGTTCTGATTGGCTCTGGGGCAGCCAGTCGCGGTACTCCCGGCACGTCAGCTTGTGTTATGTTGCGTTCGGTTTTGTTACGTTAGGAAGGCTTGGTCATTATTTCTTTGACTTTTGTGCTGTGCACTGCCTTTCGGAGGATGTGCGCGCACTACAATGCTCGACTATATTCCGCTCGAATACGGGGAGGTGTGCGATAGAGGTCGTCGCACGTTATGTTGATGCAGGTGTGTTCCGTTAGGTTAGGTTAGGTTAGGCTAAGTTTGGTTAAGATGACTTTGTCTTTCGTCCTGTGCACTGCTTTTCGGAGGATTACTATGATCCAGAGTTCTCTACCATTTTCTGCTTGGAGCCAGGGATGCCCGCAGCAGTGGTTGCGGCACGTGAAGCTGGGTTATGCTAAGTTAGGTTAGGTTAGGACAGGTCAGGTTATGCAAGGGTATCTACGTGATTTTGCTATTCACCGCAAAGCGGAGGGTTTCTGCGTCCTACTGTGCCCTCGTACATTCTGTTTCCCTCTGTGGATAGCAGCAATAGCGGTCTCGTAACGCTAGGTTGAGTTATGTTACGTTTGGTTATGTTATGTTGTGTCAAGCTCGGTCAGGTTATCTCTAACTGTCGCGCTATGCACTGCCATTCGGAGGATTCCTGCGTTCGTATGAGCTTTACCACATTATGCTCGGCCCTAGGCAGGCCAGCAATAGTGGCCGCGGCACGTTATGCTCTGTTAGGCTACGTTGGAATAGGTTATGTGAAGTCATGTTTAGTAAGGGTTGC
>NW_016925985.1:19805-22616 GCF_001483705.2 Eufriesea mexicana
CTTTCGTGCTTCACACTGCTGTTCGGAGTATTCCTGCGCTTTACTGTGCTCTACGTATTCATGCTTGGCCCTCGGAATGGCAGCAATAGTGTTCTCGGCACGTTAGGTAGAGCAATGTTACGTATGATTCAGTTAGGTTAGTTCAGTTTATGTTAGGGTTTCATCGTCTTTTTTGCTATTCATTGCAATGTGGCGGGTTCCTGCGCACTGCTGTGCTCTAGTGCATTCTGCTTGCCTCCGTTGAGGCCAGAAATGGTGGTCTCGTCATATTAGGTTGTGTTGGGTTACCTTTCTTTACGCTACGTTTGGCTAGGTTAGAATGGGGTACATTTTCTTTTATGCTATACACCGCTATTCGGTGGGTTTCTGCGCTCCCATGTTCTACATGCTCTGCATGGCTCCGGGGTGGCAGGTAACTGTGGTCTCGGCACGCTAGGTTGTGTGAGGATACGTTTCGTTAGGATCGGTTAGGAAGGCTCGGTTAGGATTTCTTTGACTTTTGTGCTATACACTGCCATTCGGTGGATTTGTGTGATATACTGTGCTCTCCTATACTCTGGTTCGCTCATGGGATTCCAGGAGCAGTGGTCAATGCACGTTATGTTGAGCTGTGCTGCGTTCGGGTAGGTTCCGTTAGGTCAGGTTAGGACAAGATACCTTCGACTTTTGAGCTATTCACTGCAGTGCTGTGGATTTCGTCGAACTACTGTGCTCTAGTACATTCTGCTTGTCTCTGCCGAGGCCAGCAATAGTGGTCTCGTCATGTTAGGTTGAGATAGGATACGTTTGTGGACGATACGTTTGGCTCGGTTTGGAGAGGCAACTACCGCCTTTGTGCTATGCACTGGTATTCCCCAGATTACAGCGCTCTTATGTGCTCTAATATACTCTGCTTGGCCCTGGTGTGTCCAGTAACTGTGGTCTCGGCACGTTAGGTTTTGTTACGTTTCGTTTCGATATGTTAGGTCAGGAATGTTTGGTTAGCTATTCTTTGATTTATGTGCTATGCACTGCTATTTGGTGGACTTCTGCGCTCTACATTGCTCTGCCATACTCTGCTAGACTCAGGTTAGGCGAGCGCATGTGGCCGCGTCTCGTTATGTTGAGTTATGTTATGACTGGTTAGGCTATGTTAGGCTAGTTTCGTAGAATATCTTCGACTTCAGTGCTATTCACTGCAATGCGGTGTACTTCTGTGCAGTGCTGTGCTCTAGTACATTCCGCTTGCATCTGTGGGGGCCAGCAATAGTGGTCTTGTCATGTTTGGTTGAGTTTGTCTACGTTCGTATGCATTAAATTTTGGCTAGGTTTGGACTGGCTACTCTGACCTTTGTGCCATTCGTTGCTTTTAGGTGGAATTCTGCGCTCTAGTGAGCACTAGTATGCTCTGATTTGCGCTGGGGAGGTCATAAATATTGGTCTTGTCACGTCATGCTTAGACACACTCCGTATGGATATCTTGGGTGAGGTCACGTTTGGTCAGGGTGTGTATGACTCTTGTGCTATTCACTGCAATGCGGTGGGTTTCTGCGTACGAGTCTGCTCTAGTACATTATTCTTGGCTCTGGGGAGGCCAGCGATAGTGATCGCGGCACGTTAGGTTGAGATACGTAACGTTTGGTTATGTTAGGTTTGGTCACGCTCGTTCAGGTTTTCTTTGAATTTCGTGCTATACCATGCTATTCGGAGGGTTTCTGCGCTCTATTGTGCTCTAGTACGACCTGCTTGCCTGTGTGAGCCAGAAATTGTGGTCTCGTCATGTCAGTTTGTGCTATGTTTCGTTTCGTTGGATCAGGTTAGCCGAAGCTCAGTGAGGTTAACTTAGTCCTTCGTGCTGTACACTGTTATTCGGAGCATTTCTGCGCTATACAGTGCACTTCCTTATTATGCTTACCCCTGTGAATGCCACCAATATTGGCTGCGGCACGTTACGTTGTGTTAAGCTACATTTGGCTAGGTTACGTTGGCACGGGTTATGTCTGGATAGATATATCCTTTCTGCTATACACTGCGATTCTATGGATATCTGCCCCGTACTGTCCTCCAGCAAGTTCCGCTTCAAGCTGTGGATGCCAGAAATATCGGTCGGGGTACGTTAGGCTCAGTTGTGTTACGTTTGCTTATGTTAAGGTTTGACAAATTAGGAGATGATTGCCTTGACCTTAGTGCTATACACTGCTATTCGGTGCACTTCTGCGCTCTAGTGTGCTCCAGTATGTGCAGCTTGGCTCTGGGGTGGCCAGCAATAGTGGTCTCGGCACGTTGGGTTGAGCTATGCTGCGTTCGGGTATGTCACTTTGGTGAGGTTATGATGTGATAGTTCAGACATTTGTGCTATACATTGCCATACTCTGATCCCTGCGCTCTACTGTCCTTTAACATTTCCTGGTTGGCTATGCGGAAGCCAGGGACAGTGGCCACGGCACGATAGGTTGCGCTATGCAACGTTCAGTTATGTTACGTTTGGCTGGTTAGGATGCTGTAGTTTAGATTTTTGTATTACTCACACATATCCGGGGGTTTGTGTGCCCTACTGTGTACTAATACCTTCTTCTTGGGTCTGTGGGGGCCATCAATTGTAGTCTCGGGACGTTAGGTTGAGATAGTTTACGTTTGGTTATGTTACGTCAGGTTAAGCTCGGCCAGTTAACTTAGACTTTCGTGCTGTACACTGTTATTCGGAGTGTTCCTGCCTGTACTGTGCTCTAATAAATTATGCTTGACTCTCGGAATGCCAGCAATATCGCCCTCGACGAGTTTGTTTGCGTTAGGTTACGTTTGGCTAGCTCTGGTTGGGTTAAGTTCGGTAAC
>NW_016925985.1:30001-31921 GCF_001483705.2 Eufriesea mexicana
GTTGATTTCTGCGGTCTCCTGGGCCCTAGTACATTCGACTTGTCTCCGTGCATGTCGGCAATAGTGATCTGGTCATGTTAGGCTGAGTTATGCTTCAGCTGGATATGTTGCGTTTGGCTAGGTTACGATAACCTACTTTGTCTTCTGTGCTATTCACTGTTATTCGGGGGATCTCTGAGCCCTTCTGCGACCGGTATGTTCTGCTTGGATCTGCGGTGGCCACTAATAGAGGTATCGGCACGTTAGCTTGAGTAATGCTGCGTTTCGTTAGGGTAGGTTAGGAAGGCATTGGTATGGTTTCATCTACTTTCGTGCCATACACTGCGATTCGGCGGATTTCATCGCTCTACATTGCTCATCTACACCGTGCCCGTATCCGTTGAGTTAGGCTACGTTTGGTTAGGTTAGGCTTCGACATGTTAGGTTGGAGTATGTTCGACATTTGTGCCTTACACTGCAATGCGAAAGATTCCTGTGCTCTACTGCACTCCAGTATATCCTGGTTGGCTTTGTGGAAGTCAGCAACTGACGGTCAAGGCACGTTAGGTCGGGTTATGTTACGTATACTTGTGTTATTTTTGGACAGGCTGGGCTGGAATAGCTATGACTTTTTGCTACGAACCGCTATTCTGTGGACTTCTGCATTACACTGTGATCAGATATGCTTAGATTGTCTATGGGAAAGGCCGCAATACTGGTCTCTGCGCTTTATGCTGTGCTACTCTACGTTTGGTTAGATTAGCTTAGGTCAGGTTAGATCGGAATATCTTTGAGTTTTGTGCTTTACACTGCATTGCGGCGCACTACTGCCCTATAGTATATTCTGGTAGGCTTTGTGGAAGTCAGCAATAGCGGTCTTGGCACGTTAGGTCGGGTTAGGTTACGCTTGGATATGTTGGGTTTGGTCAGGTTAGGCCAGGATAGCTATGACTTTTGCGCTATACACTGATATTCGATGAATTTCTGCGCTCCACTCTGATCCCATATTTACAGCTTATCTCTGGGAAGGGCCGCAATAGTGGTCTGAGCACCATACACTGAGGTCGGCTACGTTTGGTAGGTTTAGGTTAGGTCTGGTTAGGCTAGGTTATCCTTACTTTTGTGCTTTACACTGCAGTGCGGTGGATTTCTGCCCTATACTGTGCTATAATATTACCTGGTTGGCTCCGAGATGCCAGAAATAGTTGTGCAGGCACGCTAGGTTCGGTTAGGCTACGTTGGGTTAGGTCAGGTATGTCTGGGTAAGGTTAGGATATCTTTGACACAACAGCTATGCATTGCCATTCATTGGTCTTCTGCGCTCTACTCTCCTTTAATATCTTCTGCTCGGCGATGTGGATGCCAGCAACAATGTACTCTGCTCGTCAGGTTTAGTTAGTCTGCACTTGGTTTGGTTAGGTAGGGTCAGGTAAGTTTATGGTATTTTTGACATTTGCGCTATTAGCTTTTATTTGGTAGCTTCCTGCACTCAACTGTGCTGCAGTATGTTCTGCTTGGCAGTGGGGATTCCAGTAGCAGTGGTTTCAGCACGATAGTTTGAGTTCGGCTACGTTCGGTTAGGTAACCGTTGTGTGGGTTAGGTACGATTATCTTTGACATACGTGGTGTACACTGCTGTTACGTGGATTTCTGCGCTCCACTTGCCTCTACCGTATTCTGCTTCGCCCTAGGGAGTCCAGCAACAGTTGCTGCGACGCGTTATGTTGAATTAGGCTTCGTTTGATTATGTTACGTTGGTTTATGTTAGGTTTAGATTTCTTTGACTTTTCTGCTATACACAGCGATTCTATGGATTCATGTGCTGTACTCCCCCTTGATATGTTAAGCTTGGTTCTGGGGGCTAGCATAAGTTGTCTAGGCACGCTTGGTGTTAATAGGTTACGCTTGGTTATGCTACGTTTTGATAATATAGGACAGGTA
>NW_016925986.1:0-515 GCF_001483705.2 Eufriesea mexicana
CGTAACAAAACGTAACCTAACTCAACGTAACGAAACGAGACAACAAATGCTGGCCTCCACAGAGTCGAGCAGGGTATAGTGGAAGAAGGCAGTGCGTAAAAACACGCCGAATAGCAGCGGATAGCTCAAAGGTCAAGGCTACCATGTCCTACCATATACAAACGTAGTATAACCAAACGCCTTATAAACTAACCTAACGTGCCGGGAACACTGTTGCTGGCCTCGCCAGAGACAAAGAAAGTACTAGAGCACAGCAGAGCGCAGAATGCCACTAAATAGCAGTGTATAGCACTAAAGTCAAAGCCATCCTAACAAAACTTAAAACCAAATGTAACCTATCTCCGCCAAACGTGCACGACAGCCATTGCTGACCTCCCAAATTCAAGCAGATGCTAGTACAGCAATGCAGAGCCCAGATATCGACTGAATTGCAGTTTATAGCACAATGGACTAAGCCATATTAACAACACTTGACCTAAACTATCCTGACGAAGCGTAACATAACTAAAACAAAC
>NW_016925987.1:0-961 GCF_001483705.2 Eufriesea mexicana
GATAAAGATAATTCACCACGTTATTAGTCGAAAATGTCAATAAAATTGATTTTTCCAACGAGATTCCTTGTCATTGCAATGCCAATAGCACGCCAATAGGATCTTTGCTCCTTACTTATGCAAGAAAGGTAACTCACCACGATATTAGTCGAAAATGTCAATCAAATTGAATTTTCCGGCCAGATTCTACAGCATTGCATTGGCCATAGCACGCCAAAAGGATCTTTCCTCCTTGTTTATGCAAGGAAGTTGACTCACCACGATATTAGTCGAAAATGTCAATAAAATTGAACATTCCAGCCCGATTCTGCAGCATTGCAATGGCTATAGCAGGACAAAAGGATCTTTCCTCCTTGTTTATGCAAGGAAGTTGACTCACCACGATATTAGTAGAAAATGTCAATAAAATTGAATTTTCCAGCAAGGTTCTATAGCATTGCAATGGTTACATCTTGCCAATAGAATCTTTCCACCTTATTTATGCAAGAAAGTTAGCTCACCGCGATATTAGTCGAAAATGTCAATAAAATTGAGTTTTCCATGAAGATTCTATTTCATTGTAATTCCTATAGCACACCACTAGAATCAATCCTCCTTATATATGCGAGAAAGTTAACTCACCGCGTTATGAGCCGAAAATGTCAATAAAATTGAATTTTCCATCCAGATACTATAGCATTGCAATGGCAATAGCACGGCATCAGAATCTTTCCCCCTGATTTATGGAAGAAAGATAGCTCACCACGATATTAGTTGAAAATGTCGAAAAATGTCGATAAAATCGAACCTGCCAGGCACATTCCATATCATTTTAATGGATATAGCACGCCAAAGGGATCTTTCCACCATACTTATGCAAGGAAGCTAGCTCACCACGATACTAGTCGAAAATCACAACAAAGTTGAACTTTCCAGCCAGATTCTGCAGCATTGCAATGGTTATTGCTTGCCAATATAATCT
>NW_016925988.1:0-2995 GCF_001483705.2 Eufriesea mexicana
CATACATCCAAACGTCCATACATCCATCCAACCAATCATTGATCCATACATACATACATCCTTACATGTATCCATACATACACCCATACATACATTC
Source organism: Eufriesea mexicana (assembly GCF_001483705.2). Taxonomy (NCBI): domain Eukaryota; kingdom Metazoa; phylum Arthropoda; class Insecta; order Hymenoptera; family Apidae; genus Eufriesea; species Eufriesea mexicana. The sequence goes on from NW_016925988.1 coordinate 98, forward strand.
ATACATAGAACCATACAAACATCCAAACATACAACTACAAATCCATACAGTCATAAATCCGTATACCCATCCCTTCTCCCATACATACATCCATTCATACATCCATCCATACATCCATCCATGCGTCCATCCACACATCCATACATACGACCATCCATACACGCATCGATACATCGATCCATACATCCATCCATGCATCCATCCAACCATACGTCTAAGTACACCCACATGTTCATACACTCATTCACACATAGAATCATACATCCAACCGTCCATCCGAACATCCATCCATCCATCCATCCATCCGTCCATTCATACATCCGTCCGTCTATACATCCATCCTTCCATACATCTATTGATCCATACAAACATACATCCATAAATCCATCCATCCATACTTCCTTCCATCCATTAACCATACATACATACGTCCATCCATTCATACTTCCATCCACCCTTACATTCATCCATCCATACATCCATTCATGCACACGTCCATATAAACGTCCGTACATACATCGATACGTACATCCCCACATACATTCATACATACATGCATACACCCGAACATCCATACATCCATACACCCATACATCCATACAACCACCCACCCAGCCATCTATCCATCCATCATTCAATCCATCTATCCATCCATCCATTCACCCATCCACCCATGCGTCCATCCATACATCCATCCATTCGTACATCCATCCAAAAGTCCATACACACAACCATCCATATATCCATACATACATACGCACGCACAACCATAATTATGTGCAATCACCAATACGTCCATCCATACATACACCCATACATGAATCCATGCATACATCCATACATAAATCCCTGCATGCACCCATACATACATCCATACATACATCGAAACATACATACATCCCTTCATCCATACATCAACACATTCTTCCGTTCATACATCGATCCACCCATACATCCACGCATCCGTACATACATCCATACATCCATCCACACATCCATCCATATATCCATCCATTTATCCTTCCATACGCCCATACTTCCACACATCCATCGTTCCATACAACCATCCTTCCATACATACACCCATCCATACATTCATCCGTTCATACATCTGTACATTCATAAGTACATGCGTTCAGATATCCATACATCCATACATCTATCCGTCATACATCCTTAGATCCATACATACATACATCCATAAATCCATCTGTCCATACTTCCTTCCATGCATACATCCATCCATACATCCGTAAGTTAATATATAGACGCAACCACCCATACGTGCATCCATGCGTAAATCCAACCATCCACGCGTCCGAATACACATCCATACATACATCGATACATACATCCCCACATACATCCATACATACATCAATGCACACAACCATACCTCCATACATCCATCCATCCGTCCATCCACCCACCCGCATATCTACCCATCCATACATCCATCCGCCAATACATCCACACGTCCATGCATATGCCCATACATACATCCATACATGCATCCATAAATACATCCATACACACAAACATACATATATCCATACTTCCATACATCCATCCATCCCCACATAGATTCATACATACATCCATACATATCTCGATCCAAACATACTTCCACGCATTCATACACTCATCCAACCGTACATCCATACATCCATTCCATCCATAAATCCATCCGTTCATACATCCATCCAACCATCCACCCAGCCTTTCATACATCCATCCATCCATACATGCATCAATACTTCCATACAGGTATCCATGCTTTCATACATCCACCCATCCATATATCAAACCATCCATACATCCATCCTTCCATACATCCATTCACCAGTATATCCATCTAACCATACATCCGTACATACATCCGTACATACATCCATACCTTCATCCGTACATACACCCATACATACATCCATACATACATTCACACATACATTCATACATACATCCACACGAACATCCATAAACAAATCCATACCCCCATATATACATCCATTCACTCTCTCATCCATACATGCATCCATACATCTACCCATACGTCCATACATACAACCATTCATACATGCATCCACCGATTCACCCATACATCCACCCATACCACCATCCATATTTCCATCCATTCATACATACATGCATACAATCCTAAACACATCCATACGTCTATCCTTACGTACATCCACTGTTCCATACATCCATCCAACCGTACATTTATCAATCCATACATTCATCCTTCCACACATTCATCCATCCATACATCGAACCATTCATACATCCATCCATCCATACGTCCATCCACCCATACATCCATACATCCATACATACATCCATTAATACTTCCCTACATACATCCATGCATACATCCATACATACGTCAATACATACACGCATGCAAGTCATACACCCATTCATACACCCACAAATGCATCCATCCATACACCTATCCATCCATCCATACACCCATCCATCCATCCATCCATCCATACGTTCATCCATCCAAAAACCCATACATACATCCATCCATATATCAAGACATACATCCCAACGCACATCCATAAATATATCCATACTACCATCCATTCATCTACCCATACATACATCCATACATCCATACATCCATGAATACATCCATACATACGTCCGCACATACTGGCATTCATCCATTCATACCTCCACCCAACCATCAATCCATCCATACGTCCATCCACACATAAACATATCGTTCAATACATACATTCATGCATGCATACACCCATCCGCAAATTCATCCATCCACACATCCGTACATTCTTAAGTACATGCATCCATGCATCCGTACATCCATACATCCATCCATCCATACATCCGTACAGAAATACATCCATCCACCGAAACATCCATGCATTA
>NW_016925989.1:0-1093 GCF_001483705.2 Eufriesea mexicana
CGCAAGTGTCGAGCAGAATATAGTAGAGCAATGTAGCGCGCAGGGATCCACCTGATGGCAGTTTACGGCACGAAAGTCGAAGAAATCCTAACCGAGCCTTCCCAACCTAACCCAACGGGACGTAACATCACCGAAACTAACGTGCTGAGGCCACTATTAATGACCACTATAGAGAAGAGCAGAACACGTTATAGCACAGTGGAGCGCAGAAACCCACCGAAGAGAGGTGAATGGCACAAAATTCAAAGCAGCTTTTACCTATACTAGCCAAACGTAACATAGCAAAGCGTAACTTAATTCAACCGATCATGTACACACCCCAATTGCTGGCCACCAGAGGTATAAGCAGATTGTAATAGATTACAGTGGTGCACAGAAATCCATCGCATTGCCGTGAATGGCACGAGAGCCGTAGATATTGTGACCTAACCTGGTCTAGCCTAACATAACTGAAGGTAGCAAAGCACAACGTAGCGTGCAGCGATCACTGCACCTGGTCTACCCTGTGCCAGGCAGACTGTAGCAGAGCACAGTAGATCTAAGAAACCTAACGAACAGCGGTGCAGAGTACGAGAGTCACAGCAACCCCAACCAAACTTAACCCAACCTAACCAAACCAATCATAACATAACTCAACCTAAGGTGCCACGGAAACTATTGCTCGCATCCCCAGAGTCGAGCAGAGTGTACTAGGGCAATGTAGATCGGAGAAATCCACCGAATGGCAGCGTATAGCACAAAAGTCGAGGATATCGTAAAATGACCTAACACGACCCAACACAGAAAGACGTAGCACGGCTTAAATAATGCGCGGCGAAAGCTGCTCCTGGCCTTCGCAGAGCCAAGCAGAGTGTAGGAGAGCACAGTATACCACAAATACCACAGAAATACACAGAATGGCAGCGAATGTCATAAATGTCAGAGCTATTCTATCCTAACCTAACATGACGAAACGTAAGCAAACGTAGCTTAGCACAGCCGAATGTGACGAGACCACCAATACCGGCGTCCCCAGGGGCAAGCAGAATGGACTAGAGCGCAGCAGAGAGGAGAAATCCTACGCCTTGCGGTGTATATCACAAAAGTCAAAGAT
>NW_016925990.1:0-609 GCF_001483705.2 Eufriesea mexicana
CAGCAGAGCGCAGAAATCCACCGCATTGTCGGGTATAGCACATAAGTCGAAGATACCCTGACTTAACCTGACTTAAATTAACCAAACCAAACGTAGCGTAACTCAGCTTAGCTTGCCGCGGCCACTGCTTCCGGCCTCCCCTGAGCCGAGCAGAATACAGTAGAGCACAGTATACCATGGAAGACCACAGAATAGCAGTGTATGGCACGAAAGCCGAAGGAATCCTGTCTAAACTTAACCTAACCTAACCTACACAAACGTAACTTAACACAACCTAACGTGCAACATACACTATTGCTTGCCTCCCCAGAGACGCGCAGAGTATAGTAGTGCAATAGAAAACGCAAAGAAAACGCAGAAATTCAACGAATTGCAGTGTACTGCCCAAACGTCAAAGAAATCCTAACCAAGCCTTCATAACCTAACCAAACGGAACGAAACCTTACTCAAGCTAACGTGCCGAGACCACACTTACTGGCCACGCCAGTGCCATGCGGGACATGTCCGAGCGCAGTAGAGAGCAAGAATCGACCGAAATGCAGCGCCCGACACAACAGTCAAATATATTCTGTCCTACATTGGCCAAAAGTGGCATAAGCAAACGTAGCA
>NW_016925991.1:0-723 GCF_001483705.2 Eufriesea mexicana
CAACCTAACGCGCCGCGGCCACTATTTAAGGCCTCCCCAGTGCAAAGCAGAGCATGCTTGATCAGAGAAGTGTGCAGAAATGCGCCGAATAGCAGCTTACAGCGCAAAAGTCAAAGACACCCTAGCCTAACCTAACCAAGCGTTACATAAGCAAATGTAACTGAACACAAAATAACATGCCGAGACCACTGTTGTTGCCCACCTCGATCCAAGCGGTGCATATTAGAGCACGTTGCAGCGCAGGAATCCGCTGAACTGCAGTGTAGAGCACTAAATTCGAAACTATATAATCCTAACCTAATCAAATGTAACATAGCCAAGCGCATGATAACTCAGCCTAACGTGCTTTGTGCAACATGCCTGGCGTCCGTGGAGACACCTAGATTGTGATAGTGCACAGTGGAGCGCAGAAGTCCAGAGAATAGCAGTTTGTAACACAAAAGTGAATGAAATCAAGATATATCCTGGCTTATCCGAAACAAGCCAAAAACCAAACCCGAACTAACCAAGCTTAACGCGCAGAGCCCACTATTGCTGGTCTCTCCATTGCTAGGCAGAACATATTGGAGGACTGTGGAGAGCAGAAGTCCATAGAATGACAATGAGCGGCGGAAAAGTCTATGATATTCTAACATAGCTCAGGTTACCCTAACCTAACCCAACCTAACGTGCGTAGACCACTACTGCTTGCCTCTGCGGAGCCAAGAGGAACATATAAGAGCA
>NW_016925992.1:0-1333 GCF_001483705.2 Eufriesea mexicana
GCGGGCATCCCCATCGCCGAGCAGAGCTTACTAAAGGAGAGTAGAGCGCAGAATTCCATAGAACGATAATCTATTGCAGAAGAGTCACAGCTATCACTAACAAACTCAGACTAACCTAGCCTAACCGAACAAGACAGCTCAACCTAACGAGCCGAGACCACTATTGCTGTCTTTCCCAGAGACTGGCTGAACATATGAGATTACAGTAGAGCGCAGAAATCCACCGAATGCCAGTGCGCATCACAAATGTTGGATACCGCCTCCTAACCTAATCAATCGTAACATTCCCTAATTCGACCTACCTCAACCTAACGTACCTAGTCCACTACTGCAGGCCTCCGCAGCGCCAAGCGGAACATATTAGAGCACAGTATGCCTCAGAAATCCACCGAATAGCAGTGTATGGCACAAAAGTCAGATCCACCCTGTCCTAACATAACAAAGCCTCACACAACCGAACGCAACATAACCCAAACTTACGTGCCCGAACCACTAGTGCAGGCCACCGCAAAGCCAAGCAGAATATACGAGAGAACACCAGAGCGTAAAAGTAGACCACTTTGCAGTGAATATCACAAAAGTCGGAGATATCCTGACCAAACATAGCCTAACCTAACCTAACCTAACCTAACAAAGCATAACTCAAGCTTACGTGCCTCGACCATTACTGCTGGCGTCCCCAGAGACAAACGGAGTATGATAGAGCACAGTAGAGCATAGGAGTCCATAGAATATCTGTGTCGATCGCAAAAGTTGAAGATACCCTAAGCTAGCCCACCTTAGCCTAACATAGCCAAACGTAATCAAAATCATCGTAACGTGCCGCGACCGGTATTGTTGGACTCCACATCGTCAAGCTGAGCATATTAGCGAAGTGTGAGGCGCAGAAATCCATAGAATCGTAGTCTATAGCTGAATAGTCGAAGCTATCCAAACCTAACCTAAGAAAACGTAACATAGCCAAACGTATCCTAACTCAAACTATCGTGCCTAGACCTCTATTGCTGGCTTCCCCAGAGCCCAGCAGAACATACTAGAGCAGAGTAGACCGCAGAAATCCACCGAATGGCAGTGTACAGCGCAAAAGTTGAAGCTATCCTCTCCTAACCTAACCACTAGTAACATAACCGAACGTAACCTAACTCTACCTAACCGCACTACACCACTATTGCTGAACTCCCCAGAGCCAAGCAGAGTAAGGTAGAGCATCGTAGAGCGCAGGAGTCCGCAGAATAACAGTGTATGCCACGAAAGACAAAGCCATCCTAAACTAACAAAAAGGAACGTAACCAAACCGAACGCAGCCTAACACAACCTAACTTGGCGAGACCTC
>NW_016925993.1:0-644 GCF_001483705.2 Eufriesea mexicana
CGATATTAGTCGAAAATGTCAACAAAATTGTATTATCCAGCCACACTCTATATCATTGCAATGTCTGTAGTACTCAAAAAGCATCTTTCCTCCTCACTTACGCAAGGAAGTTAGCTCACCACGATATTAGTCGAAAATGTCAACAAAACTTTTATTCCAGCCACTTTCTATATCATTGCAATGGCTATAGCACACAAAAAGCATCTTTCCTCCTTACTTACGCAACGAAGATAGCTCACCACGATATTAGTCGAAAATGTCAATAACATTTACTATTCCTTCCTGATTCTACAGCATTGCAATGCCTATAGCACGCCAATAGAACCTTTCCTCCTTATTTATGCAAAAAAGTTAAAAGTTAACTCACAGCAGTATTAGAACAAAATGACAATGAAATTGTATTTTCCAGCAAGATTCTACGGCATTGCAGTGGATATAGCAGGCCAAAAGTATCTTTCCTCCTCACCTACGCAAGATAGATAGCTCACAATGATATTAGTCAGAAATCTCAACAAAATTGTATTTTCCAGCTAAATCTATATCATTGCAACGGCTATAGCACTTAGAATGCATATTTCCACCTTACTGACGCAAGGAAGTTATCTCACCACGATATTAGTCGAAAATGTCAACAAAATTGTATT
>NW_016925994.1:0-600 GCF_001483705.2 Eufriesea mexicana
GTATAAATAAGGAGGAAAGATTCTAATGGCCAGCTATAGCCATTGCAATTCTACACTGTCTGGATGGAAAATTCAATTTTATTCGTATTTTCCACCAATATCGTGGTGAGCTGTCACCCTTGCATAAATAACGAGGAAAGATTCTATGTGCACGCTATAGCCATTGCAGTGCTGTAGAAACTGGCTGGAAAATTAAATTTTATTGACGTTTTCGACTAATATCGTAATGAGCCATCTTTCATGTGTAAATAAGCTGGAAAGATTCTATTGGCGCACTATAGCCATGACAATGCTACAGAGTATGCCTCGAAAATAAAATTTTATTGACAATCTCGACTAATATCGTAGTGTGGTAACCTACTTGCATAAATAAGGAGGAAAGATTCTATTGGCTCGTTATAGATAGCAATGCAATACAATCTGGCTGAGAAATTTAATTTTATTGACATTTCCGACTAGTATCGCGGTGCCCTAACTTGCATGCATAAATATGGAGGAAAGATTCTATTGTCGTGCTATGCCCGTTGCAATGCTATAGAAACTGGCTGGAAAATAAGATTTTATTGACATTTTCCATTAATATCGTGATGAGCTAACCTT
>NW_016925995.1:0-645 GCF_001483705.2 Eufriesea mexicana
TATTTTCTGGAAAGTAGATGGCTGTACTTGCGATTGGATTGAAGGCGTTATTCGTTCTATTCATCGATCTACAACAGGTTATAGACTTTGAATAGACGTATTTTCTGGCAAGTAGATGTCTGTACTTGCCATTGGATTGAAGGCAGGGCGACGTATTCACTAAGCTATAACAGATTATAGATTTTGAATAGACATATTCTCTGGCAAGTAGATGGCTGTATTTGCCATCGGATTGAAGGCGTTACGCGATGTATTCACCAAGCAATAACAGATTATAGATCTTGAATAGGCCTATTCTCTGGTGAGTAGATGCCTGTACTTGCCATTGGATTGAAGGCGTTAGGCGATCTATTCTCCAAGCTATAGCAGGATACAGATTTTGAATAGACCTATTCTCTGGCAAGTAGATTGCTGTACTTGCCATTCGATTGACAGCGTTGGGCGATCTTATCACCAAGCGGTAACACACTATAGATTTTGAATAGACCTATCTTCTGGCAAGTAAATGTCTGTTCTTGCCATTGAATTGAAGGCGTTAAGCGATCCATTCACCAGGCTATAAGGGATTATAGATTTTGATTGCATCTATTCTTTGGCAAGACGATGACTGTACTTGCCATTGGATTGAAGGCGTTAGGCGATGTA
>NW_016925996.1:0-393 GCF_001483705.2 Eufriesea mexicana
GCGAGGCCGCAATTGTTGGCCTCCACAGAGCCGAGCAGTATATACAAGACTACAGCAGAGCGCAGAAATCCGATATATTGCAGTGTACAGCACAAATGTCAGAGATATCCAACCCATTCCTGAGACAGCCTAAACTAACCGAACTTGGTGAACTCAACATTACGTGCCGAGATCACTATTGCTGCCCTTCCCAGATCCATGCGAAGCATACTATAGCACATTAGAGCGCAGCAATCCACCGAATAGCAGTGTATAACAACATTGTCAGAGCTACCCTAACCAAATCGAACCCAACCAAACGTATCCGAACTCCACCTATGTGGCGCGACCACTATAGCTGTCCTCCCCTGAGCCCAGCGGAAAATATTAGTTCACAATGAAGCGAAGCAATCC
>NW_016925997.1:0-6265 GCF_001483705.2 Eufriesea mexicana
GAATACAACGAATATAAGTGTATAGCACAAATGCCAAAGCCACCGCAAACAAGCATAACCCAAGCTATTCTAACCAAACGAAACCTAAGTCAACATTTTCGTGTTGCGACCACTATTGTTGGCATCCCCAGAGCAGAGCAGAATGTAATAGAGCAATGTAGAGCGCAGAAATCCACCGAATGGCAGTGTGTGGCACAAAAGTCAAAGTTATATTATCCTGACCGAACCAAACGTAACCTAACTACACCTAACAGACCAACACCGTTATAGGTGACCCCCAGAGCTACGCACGATAGGCCATGGCGCAGTAGAGCACCGAAATCCGCTCCGGTGCATTGAAAAGCACATAGGTCGAAGATATCCTAACCTAACAAGACAAAGCATGACAAAACCAAATGTAGCCTAACCTATCGTAACGTACCGAGACCACATATGCTGTCCTTCCCATAGCCAATCCGTACATTTGAGACAACGGTAGAGCGCAGAATTCCCCGAATGCACGTGTAGAGCAGAAAGGCATATACCCTCTCCTAACGTAACCAACCTTAATATTTCCTAACGTAACCTAACTTAGCCTAGCGTGCAGCGACCACAAATGCCGGCCTCCCCTGAGGCGAGCTGGGTATAGTAAAGCACAGGGGAGCGCAGAAATCCACCGAAAAACAGTCTATACCAAGAATGTCAAAGCTATCCAAGCCTGACCCAAGCAAATGTAACATAGAAGAACGCAACCAAACAATACCCATCATGCTGAGACCACTATTGCCGGCCACACCCGAGCCAAGCATAGCAAATTATCGAACAGCATTGCGCAGAAATCCACCGAATGGCAGTGTATAGCACAAAAGTCAAAGCTAGGCAAACCTAACCCAAACTAATATAACCTAACCAAACCTAGCCTAAATCGATCTAACATGCCGAAACCAGTGCTGCTGGCCACCTCCGTGTAAATCAGAGCATATTGGTACACAGAGGTGCGCCGAAATGCACCCAATAGCAGTGTACAGCATAAAAGACAAAGCTACACTCCCCTACTCTAGCCAGGCCTAAACAGACCAAACGTAACATAATTCAACGTTCCGTGGTAGGGACACTATTGCTGGCATCCCGTGACATGAGCAGAGTGTAGTAGAGCAATGTAGAGCGCAGAAATCCACCGAATAGCAGTGTACAGCGCAAGAGTCAAAGCTATCCAATCCTAACCCAAACACATATAGCCTGACCAATCGTAGCATAGCACAACCTGCCGTGCCACGACCACTATTGCTGGCCTCCGCGGAATCGGTCAGTGCATACCAGAGCGCAGGAAGCCGCCAAGGATCAATGTAAAGCACAAATATCTATGATATCCTATCCTAACAAGACATAACCTACCCTTACCAAACATAGAATAGCTAAAGGTTACTTGCCGCGACTACTATCGCTGGCTACCCCATGGGCAAGCAGAATATGATAGGGGGCAGTAGAGCCCAGAAGTTTGTAGAATATCAGTACTGAGCCCACAAGTCGAATATGTCATAACCAAACCTAACCAAACCTAACCTAGCCAAACATAGCACAACTCAACCTAACGTGCCGAGAGCACTACTCCTGGCGTGCACAGAGACAAGCAGGTTGCGATAGCACGCCGAAGAGTGCAGAAGTCCATAGAATAGCAGTGTGTACAACTAAAGTCGCAGCTATCCTTACCAAACATAGGCAAACCTAACCAATCCATACGCAACGTAGCTAAACCAAATGTGCCACGTCCACTATTCCTGGACTTCGCAGAGACAAGCAGATGCTAGTACAGCAGTGCAGATCGCAGGGGACTACCGAATCGCGGTATATAGCACACAGGTCAAAGCCAGCCTAACCAAACTTATCATAACCTAACATAACCAAGCCTAAAATAACTCAACCTAACATGACGGGATCACAGTCGCTGGCCTCCCGAGAGGCAAGTGGAGCGTAGTAGAGAAATGTAGAAATACGACGAAGAGCCGCGTGTAGCACAAAAGCTGATGTTAACCGGGCCAAACATTACCAAACCTAGCGCAACCAAACGTAGCATGGCACAACCTAACGCGTTGCGACCACCATTGCAGGCCTCCCCAGAGACAAGTAGGAAATATCAGAGCAGGGTAGAGCGCAGAAATTTTCCGAATAGCAGTGTATAGCACAAAGCTCAAAGCTATTCTATCCTAACCTAACCATACGTGACGGAGCCGAACGTAACGTAGCACAGGCTTTCGTGCCGTTGCCTCTATTGCTGGTCACCCCGGAGCCAAACAGAACATGTTGGAGCATATTAGAACGCAGAAGACCCACGAATGGCAGTGTATATCACAAAAGTAAAAGCTAACCTATCCCAAGGTAAACAACTTTCACATAACCGAACGTAAGTTAACCTAACCTAATATGCTGAGACCGCTGTTGCATGCATCCCCACGGCCAAGCAGGACGAAGTAGGGCACAGTGGAAATCCTGCAAATAACAGTGTGTAGTGCGAAAGTAAAGCTATCCTAACCAAACCTTTCATAACATAACCTAAGCAAACGTAACATGACTCAACCTATCGTGCCGAGACCACTGTTACTAGCCTTCCGAGAGCCAGGCAGTACATACTACAGCACGTCAGGGCGCAGAAATCCACCGAAGAGCAGTGTACGTAGCAAAGGTCAAAGCTCTCCTATCCTAACCTTACCAATCGTAACATAGCCTAACGTAACCTGAATCAATCTAACGTGCCGCGGCCACGACTTCTGGCCCCTCCAGAACATTGCAGAGCATACTAGAGCAATGTAGAGCACAGTAATCCATCGAAGTGCAGTGTATAGCAGAAAAGCCGAAGACATCAGCACCAAGCCTGAACCAACATAACCGAACCGGACGTTGCGTAGCTCAAAAAAATATGCTGGGCCACTATTGCTGGACCCCCGAGAGCCAAGCAGAGCACACTAGAGCATAGTAGAGCGCAGAAATCCACGGAAACGCAGTGTACAGGACAAAAGTCAAAGGTATCCTATCCTAACCTTACCAATCGTAACATAGCCAAACTTAACCTGACCCAATCTAATGTGTTGCGACCACTATTGCTGGCATGCAGGGAGCCGAGCGGAACGTAGTAAAGGAGAGTAGTACATAGACATCAATAGAATCGCATTGTATAGCAGAAAATTCAAAGACATCCAAACCTACCTCAAGCTAACGTAACACAGCAAAACGCGGCATAACACAACATAACGTGCCGCGATCACTATTGCTGGCCTCCACAGAGCCAAGCAGGGCATACTAGAGCACAGTAGAGCGCAGAAATCCACCGAATGGCATTGCACGGCGCAAAAGTCATAGCTAACCTCTCCTATCCTGACCCAACCTAACCTATCCACACGTAACCTAACTGAACCTGTCGTGCAATGACCACAATTCCTGGCATCCCCAGAGTCGAGCAGAGCATAGTAGAGCACAGTAGATCGAAGAAATACGCCGATAGCAGTGTTCAGCTCAAAAGTCAAAGCTAGCCAATTCTAACATAACCAATCGTAGCGCAACCAAGCGCAACCTAACTCAACCTAGCATGGCATGACCACTATTGCTGGCCTCCCCAGAGCCAAGCAGGAAGTGTTATGGCGCAGTAGAGCGCTCAAATCCATAGAATCGCAGTGTATAGCAGAAAGTCGCATCTACGCAAACCCGACCACAGCCAACATAACCTAAGAAAACGTAGCTGATCCGAACCTGACATGGCGAGACCACTATTACTGGCCACCCCAGAGCCAAGCAGAACATACCAGAGCACAGTGGTTAGCAGAAACCCACTGCATTTCAGTGCACTGCACAAAAGTCAGGGATACAATATCCTAACGCAGACAAACCTAACTTAACCGAACGTAACCTAATCCTTCATTACGGGCCGCGGCCATCGTTTATGGCCTCCCCAGAGCAAAGCAGAGCATGTTAGATAGGCTGTGCGCAGGAATCCACCGAATAGCAGTGTATGGCACAAAAGTCGGGGTTATATTATCCTGACCGAAGCAAACATAACCTAACTACGTTGAGCCGCCCTACACCGCTATAGGTGGCTCCCCAGAGCCAGGCAGAGAATACTAGAGAACGGTAGAGCACACATAGCAGCCAAATATCAGTGTATTACATAAATGTCAGCGATACCATAGCCTAATATGTCCCAACTTTACCTATCATAACGTAGAATAACTAAATCTAATCAGCCGAGACCTATATTGCTGGCACCCCAAGTGCAAAGCAGAGCATATTACAGCGCAGAAATCCTCCGAATCGCAGTGTATAACACAAAAGTCAAAGCCATGTTAACCGAGCGTAACATAAACCATCCTATCTTGCAATGACCGCCGTTGCTTCTCTCACCAGAGTCAAGCAGAGTATAGCGGTGCACAGTGGAGCGAAAAATCACCAGAATAGCAGTCTATAGCAGGAAAGTCATAGCTATTCTGTCCTAACACAGCCAAGCGGAACATAAGTAAACGTAACGCCACCCAACAAGTCGCGCCGCGACCGCCATTGCTGGCCTCAAGAGAGCAAAGCAGATCATTGTACAGCAAAGTAGATCGCAGAAGTCCACCGAATAACAGAGTATACCACAGAAGTCGAAGCTATCCAAACCTATCCCAAACTAACATAGCCTAAGCGAACGCAGCCTGACTCAGCCTAACCTGCCGAGGCGACTATTGCTGTCGTTCCCAGAACCAAGCAGAGCATAATACAGCAGAGTAGAGCGCAAAAATCCACCTAACAGCGGTGTATAACACCAAAGTCAAAGCTATTCTGCACAAACTTAAGCAAATCCAACAAAACCAAACGGAACATGACGCAACATAACCTGCCGCGACCACCACCCCTGGCGTCACCGGCGAAAAGCACGCTGTGATTTTGCACAACATGGCGCAGAATTCCATGAAATAGCAGTGTGTAGCACATAAGTCTGTGCCGTCCTAACCTAACTCAACGTATCCTAACAGCAAAACGTATTCTAACAAAGCCTAACGTGCCGCGACAAGTAGTGTTTGCCTCCCGAAGGCCGAGCGGAGTATACTAGAGAAATGTAGAGCGCTAAGGTCCACCGAAGTGCAGTGTACAGCACAAAAGTCTAAGCTACCATGTCCTAACCTGAGCAACCGAAACATAGCCAAACGGAACATTACTCTGCTGAGCGTGCCGAGACCACTACTGCTGCCCACCACCTAACCAAGCAGAATGTACTATAGCACAGTAGAGCGCAGAAATCCGCCGCATTTTATTGTAGTGGCCAAAAGCCGAAGATATCCTAACATAACCTGACGTATCCTAACCTAACTGAACGTAACGAAATTCAACCTAACGTGTCGAGACCACTATTGCTGCGCCCGACAGGGATAAGCATAATGTACTAGAGAACAGTAGGGCGCAGAAATCCACCTAATAGCAGACCATGGCTCTAAGGTCAAAGCTATCCCCTCCTAACCTAGCCAACCTTGACGTAGCCAATCGTAACATATCTCAACCTAACCTGCCGCGACCAGAACACTTTAGTGGAGAGTAGAACGCAGATACCCATATAATCGCAGGGTATATCAGAAAGGTCGAGGCTACCTAAACCTAACCCAAACCGACAGAACAAAACCAAACATAGCCTACCTCAACCTTACGCGCCGAGAACGCTATTGCAGCCCCCACAGTCAAGCAGAGTTTACTAGAGCACAGTAGATCGCAGAAGTCCACCGAACAGCAGTGCGCAGCACAAGAGTCAAAGATATCTCAACATAACCTGGCCTACGCTAGCCTAACCAAACGTACACAAACTAAACATAACGAGCCGAGTCCACTATTGTTGGCTTCCCTATCGCCAAGCAGAAAACGTTAGTGGAGTGTAGAGCACAGAAATCCACTGAAGGAGAGTGTACAGCATAGAAGTCAAAGCTGTCCTCTCCTAACCTAACAAAACGAAATACAAGCATGCACAACGAACCTCAGCCTAACGTGCCGAGACACACTACAGCTAGCCTCCAAAAATACAAGCAGAATATACTGGAGCTCAGTTGAGCGTAGAAATCCAACGCATAGCAGTTTGTAGCAAATAAGTCAAAGCTATCCTGCCCTAACCTAACCAACTTTAACATAGCCAAACGTAACATATCCCATACTATCGTGCCGCGAACACTGTTTGTGGCCTCCACAGAGCCAAGCAGAATTTAATGGTGGACAATAGAGCGCATAAGTCCACAGAATGGAAGTGAATAGCAGAAGAGTCACATCTATCCTCTCCTAA
>NW_016925997.1:6389-7707 GCF_001483705.2 Eufriesea mexicana
CACAGTAGAGCGCTGAAATGCACCGAAAAGCAGTGCATAGCGCAAAAGTCGAAGCTACCATAGCCTAACATATCGAAACGTGGCTTAATCAAACGTAACGTTACCCGAGTTATCGTGCCTAGACCACTATTGCTGAACTCACGAGAGCAAAGCAGAACAGATTAGAGAGCAATGGAGCACAGAAACACATCGTATAGCAGTGTTTGGCACATACATCAAAGCTAACCTATCCTAACCTAACCAATCGTATCATAGCCAGACGTAGCCTAACTCATCATAACGCGCCGAGATCACTATTTCCGACCTCCGCAGAGCCAAGCAGAATATACTAGAGAACAGTGGAGCGTAGAAATCGACCGCATTGTAGCGAATAGCACAAAGATCAAAGATATCCTGACCAGACATAACCTATCCTAACCTAACCAAACGCAACAAAACGCAACCTAAGGTGCCGTACCACTACTGCTGGCTTCCCCGGAGACAAACGGAATAAGGTAGAGCAAAGTAAAGCGCAGAAGTCCATAGGATAGTTCTGTGGACACAGATATTTAATATATCCTATCCTAACCCAACCTAACCTAAACTAACCATTCGCAATTTGACCAAACCAAGAATGCCGCGAACAGAATTCCTGGTCTCAACAGGGCCAAGTGGAGCATAATAGAGGAGAGTAGGTCGATGAAGTCCATGGAATCGCAGTGTGTATAAGGAAAGTCGAAGAAACCCAATCCTAGCCAAAGCTAACGTAACCTAGCCAAAGCTAACGTATCCTTGCCAAACGTATACTATCTCAAACTGTCGTGACGAGACAAACAGTTCTGGCCTCTCCAGAACCAAGCAGAACTTATTAGAGCACAGTATAGTGAAGAAATCCGCCGAACAGCAGTGTATAGCTTAAAAGTCGATGCAATCCTGTACCAACGTAGCCAAACGTAACATGACCAAAAGTAACCTAACACAAGCTGACGTGCCACGACCACTATTACTGTCCTCACGTGGGCCAAGCAGTGCGTGATAGAGCACTGCGGAGCGTAGAAGTCCATAGAATAGCTGTGCGCAACACGAAAGTCAAAACGATACTACCCGAAGCCAACGGAGCCCAACATAGCCGAACATATCCTGCCTCAGCCTAACCCGACGCGGCCAATATTACTGGCTCCTCAGGGCCATGCAGAACATATTTGAGGAGAGTAGGGCGCAGAAAAACGTGGAAACGCGTTGTACAGCAGAAGAGTCGAAGTTTTCCAAGCCTAACCCAAACTAACGTAACGCAACCAATCGTACCCAAGCTAAACATGACGTGCCGTGACCACAGTTA
>NW_016925997.1:9025-12671 GCF_001483705.2 Eufriesea mexicana
TAACCTAACGTATCGAGACCACTAGCGCTGTCCACCCCAGACCCAAGCAGAGCATAGTAGGGAACAGCGGCGCGACGGAATTCGCCGAATATTTGTATACAGCGTAAAAGTCAAAGCGACCCTAACCAAACATAGCCTAGCCTTACCTAACCAAACGTACCTTAACGCAACCTAACGTACCACGACCACTATTGCTGGCCTAACCAGATCCAAGCAGAATATACTAGAACATAGTGGAGCGCAGAAACCCGCAGAATAGCAGTGTATGGCACAAAAGTCGAAGCTTTCCTACCCTAACCTTGCCAAACGTAGTATAACCAAACGTACTCTTACTCACCATATCGTGGCGATACTGCCGTTGCTGGCCGGTCCAGAGACAAGCAGAGCATATAAGAGAGCGGTAGAGTGCACAGCTACACCGAATAGCAGTGTACAGCACAAAAGTCAAAGCTATCCTATCCTAACCTAACCAAACCTCACATAACCAAACGTAGCATAACTCAACATAACGTACCACGTCCACCATTCCTGGGGTCCCCGAACACAAGCAGAGGGTGATAGCGGACAGTAGAGCGCAGAATTCCATGTAATAGCTGTCTGTATCACAGAGGTCAAAGCTATTCTAACCTAACCCAACATAACCTTACGTAACCAAACGCAAACCAACTCAACCTAACCTGCTGCGACCACTATTGCCGGTCACGCAAGAGCCATGCAGAACATATTAGAGGAGAGCAGAGCGCAGCAATGCGTAGGATCTCAGTGTACGGCAGAAAAGTCAAAGATATCCAAACCTAACGCAAACCAACTTAACCTGACCTAACCTAGACAAAGTCAACATAACGTGCCGCGACCACTATTGCTGGCCTGCCCGGGATCTAGCAGATTAGAGTAGAGCGCAGTAGAAGGCATGATTCCCCCGAATTTCTGTGCATAGAACGAAGTCAAAGCTATCCTAACCAAGCTTAACCTAACCTAACCTACCCGAACGTAACCTAACTCAACCTAACGTACCACGGCCGCTGTTGCTGACATCACGAGCGTCGAGCGGAGCATAGTGGAGCAATGTAAAGTGCAGAAATCCACCAGAGAGCAGTGTACAGCACAAATTTCAAAGCCATCCCGTCGCAAACTGACCAAACGTAACGTAATCAAACGTAAGTTAAAATATCCCCACGTAACGAGACAACTACTGCTGCCCTCTTCAGAGCAAAGCAGAGCATATTCGAGGAGGGTAGAACGCGGAAGTCTAGAGAATGGCCGCGTATAGCGCCAAAGTCAAGGATAACCTAACTCAACATAAAGAAACATGACCTAACCAAACGTGACATATCACAACCCAACGCGCGGTAGCCACAGCTTCTATACCGCCAGCGCAAAAAAGGGAATATCAGATCAAAGTAGAGCATAGAAATCAACCGAACAGCAGCGTATAGCGCAAAATTAAATGCCATCCCAAACAAACGTAACAAAGCCTAGCATAACCAAACGTAGCTTGACTCAAACTAACGTGCCGAGACCTACATTCCTGGCGTGCCCAGAGGCAAGCAGAGTGTGATTGCGCACAGTAGAGGGCAGAAGTCCATAGAGCTGCAGTGTGTCGCGCAAGAGTCAAAGCTTTCCTAACCCAACGCAACGTAACCTAACCCAACTCAACTTACTCTAGCTCAACGTAGCAGACCGCTTCCACTTGTGCTGACCTTCCGAGAGTCGAGCATATTATAGTAGACCGACGTAGAGCGCAGAAGTCCACCGAATAGCAGTGTATAGCAGGAAAGTAGAAGCCATCCTAATCAAACCCATCCTAATCTGACCTAGCCAAACGTTGCATATCTGAACCAAACGTGCCACGGCCACATTTGCTGGCCTCACCAGAGACAAGCAGAACATATTATAGCACACTAGAGCTCAGAGGGCCACCGAATGGCTGTGTATGGCACTAAGGTTAAACTATCCCTTCACATCCTAAGCAATCGCAACACAACCAAACGTAGCTTAGCACGGAGTAATATGCCGAGACCACTGTTGCTGTCCTCCCCAAGCCAAGTAGCGCATACTAGAGCGCGGTAGATCGCAGATGTCCACCGAGCAGCGCTGCACAGCACAAATGTCCAGCTATCCTATCCTCACCTAAATAAACCTTACCTAGCCGAACGTAGAAGAACCCAACCTAAGGTGCCTCGACCACTATTCCTGGCGTCCCAGGAGACGAGCAGAGTGTGATAGCGCACAGTAGAACGCAAGAGTCCATAGAATAGCTTATGTGGAATAAAAGACAGATATATCCCTTCCTAAACAAGCATAAACCAATATAGCCAAACGCAATCCAACCCAACTTAACATGCCGGGACCATTTTTGCGGGCAACCCCAGAATCCAGTACAGTATAGTAGAGCAAACAACAGCGCAGAACCCCTTCGAATAGTAGTGTATATCACAAAAGTCAGATTTTTCCTGTCCCGTCCTAACCGAACGTAACATAATCGAACGTAACCTTACAAGGCCTTACGTGCCTAGACCACTAATGCCGGCCTCCCCAACGTGAAGGAGGACACATTAGAGGAGAGTGGAGCGCAGAAACCGAGAGAACGGCTGTGAATAGAAGAAAGGTCAGGGCTACCCATGCTAACGTAACCTAACCAAACGTAGCGTAGCTATGCATAACGTGAGACAGCCACTATTTCTGGCCTCCCAAGAGTGAAGCAGGGCATACTAGAGCACAGCAGAGGTCAGAAATCCACCGAATAACAGTGCACGACACGAAAGTCACAGCTACCCTGTCCAAACATAACATAATCCAACCTAACCAAACGTAACCTAACACAGCCCCACGTGCCACGACCATCAGTGCTGGCAACCCGAGGGTCGAGCAGGGTATAGTAGAGAAATGTAGAGTGCAGGAACCTACCGAATAGCAGTGTAAACTACAAAAGCCGAAGCTATCATATCCCAACCTAACCAAACGTAACGTAACCAAACTTAACCTATCTCATCATAACGTGCCGAGACAAGTACTGCTGCCGTCCTCAGAGCAAAGCAGAACGTATTAATAGAGATTAAAGCACAGAAATGCGTAAGCTCGCTGTGCACAGCACATTAGTCGTAGCTACCATATCCTAACATAGACATACGTAACGTAACATAACCGAACGTAGCATAGCTCTACCAAGCGTGCCCAGACCACTTTTGCTTGACTCCCCATCGCCAAGTAGAACATATTAGAGGAGAGTAGAACGCAGAGGCCATATGGTGGCAGTGTATGGCAAAAAGGTCGAAGCTATCCAAATCTGTCCCATGCTGTCTTATCCCAACCAAAAGTCACCTAACTCAAAGAAACGTGAGACGACCGCCATAGTAAAGCAACGCGGAGCGCAGGGATCGACCGAATAGCTGTGTAAAGCGCAAAAGTCAAAGTTACATAATCCTAACCTGACCAAACGTAGCCAAGACAAGCGTAACCAGACGCAAAGCAGGCAATATTAGACCACAGCAGGGGGCAGGAATTCACCGAATAGCTGTGTACACCACGAAAGTCAAATCTATCCTTACCAAACTCAACCTAACCTAAAATAAGCGAACGTAACAGAACTCAACCTAACGTGCCACGACCGCTATTGCTGGCATCCCGAGAGCCGAGCAGAGTTTAG
>NW_016925998.1:0-222 GCF_001483705.2 Eufriesea mexicana
CGCAGTAGTTCATAGAATAGCAGTATATAGCGCGAAAGTCAAAGCTATCCTGTCCTAACCTAAACAAACGAAACACAGCCAAACGTAGCCTAAATCAATCCAGCGTGTCGGGACCACTATTACTGTCCTCCTCAGACTCGAGCATAGCATAGTATAGCAATGTAGAGCGTAGAAATACGACGAATGGCAGTGTCCAGCACAGAAGTCACAGCTATCCTATTC
>NW_016925999.1:0-951 GCF_001483705.2 Eufriesea mexicana
AGATTCGGATTTCTTTGACTCTTCCGCTATACATTACGATCATATGCACTTCTGTGCTCTGCTGTCCACTAATATGTTCTGCTCTGCTCTGGGGAAGCAAGCAATAATGGTCTCGGCACGCTAGGTTGAGTTAAGCAAAGTTTGGTTGAGTTACGATTAGGACAGTGTAGGTTAGGGTAGGGTAGGTATGAATTTTGCGTAATACACTGATATTCGGTGCATCTATGCGCTCTGCTTTGCTCTTGTATGATCTGCTTCGTTCGGAGGAGGCCAGCAATTGTGGCCTTGGCACGTTAGGATGAGTTCGGTTTCGTTCGACTATATTACGTATGGTTCGGTTAGAACAGGGTAGCTTTTACCTTTTTGCTGTACACAAATCATACGGATTTCTGCGCTCTACTACCCTACAATATGCTATGCTTGGCTCTGGGGAGTGCAGCAGTAGGTGTATCAAATCGTAAGTTTGAGTTATGTTACTTTCGGTTACGTCACGTTTGGTTAGGTTAGTATAGGATAGCTTTGACTTTTGTGTTACACACAGCTATTCGTTGGATTTCTGCGTTCTACTGTGCTCTAATATGTTCCGCCTGGCACTGGTATGGCCAGCAGTAGAGGTCTCGGCACGCTAGGTTTTGTTTGGTTTCGCTAGGCTTCGTTACGTTTGCTTAAGTTAGGACGGGTAGCTATGATCGTTGTGCTATGCACATATATTCGGTTCATTTCTGTGCTCAACATTGCTCTAATGCGCCTTTCTCACAGCTGGGGAGAACAGTAGTAGAAGCCGCGGCACGTTAGGCTGATTTGCGTCACTTTTGGATATGTCACGATTGGTTTGGTTCGGACATGGTAGCTTCGAATTTTGAGCTGTACACTGTGGTTCGGTGGACTTTTGCGATCTACTGTGGTATAATATGTTCCACTTGGCTCTGGGGACGCCAGCAATTGCCGTCT
>NW_016926000.1:0-395 GCF_001483705.2 Eufriesea mexicana
AGTCAAGGCTGAAATATCCTAGCCTCACCAAACGTAACATAACCGAACGTAGCATAACTCAACATAATGTGACGAGACCACTACTGATGACCACCACAGAGACAAGCGTAATGCGGTAGAGCACAGTAGTGCTCAACTTGTTGTGCCGATGCCGCTATTGCTGTTCTCCACTGAGCAAAGGAAAATATCGTATAGCACAATCGAGCGCAGAAATCCGCGGGAAGCAGTGTATAGGACGAAAGTCAAGGGTAAGCAGACCGATCTTAGCATAACCTACCCAAACAGAACGTAACATATCTCAACCTAACGTGCTGAGACCACTGCTGCTTGACGCCACGGAGCCAAGCAAAATGTACTGGAGCACAGAAGATCACTGGAATCAAGCGGATAATAGT
>NW_016926002.1:0-258 GCF_001483705.2 Eufriesea mexicana
CAGGTCAGGTCAGGCCAGGCAAGGTCGGGGATGGTCAGGTCAGGAGGGGTCTGGTCAAGTCAGTTCAAGTCAGGTCAGGTTATGTCTGGTCAGGTCAGGTCAGTCCGGTCAGGTCAGGTCGGGTCAGGTCAGGTCAGGTTAGGTCAGGTCAGGTCAGGTCATATATGTTCAGGTCAGGTCAGGTCAAATCAGCCGAGTAAGGTAAGGTCAGGTCAGGCGAGGTAAGGTCAGTTCAGTTCAGGTCAGGTCAGGTCAGGT
>NW_016926003.1:0-782 GCF_001483705.2 Eufriesea mexicana
TATGAATTGATATATTTGCAATTTCCAGTACGGTAGTTGGTGCATTCACAAATAGAGGATTGCTCTCGTTGAATCTATCTGTTCAGTGATGACTTATGTCATTTTGCAATTCTAGAATGACCAAGGGCTGACCCAATAACGCTCGAGATGTTAACAGCTGACGAAACGGTACCGATTACCGCCATCATATCAGTACTGTATACGCTGGATTAATTTGTTTACTGATGATGTAAGTTCCAAAGCAATTCTGGAATAATCTGTGTACAGTACAGTTACGACGTGTTATATTTATGATTTCAAGAATGTTTCTTGGTACAACCACCAGCAGGGCACCTTAGCCGTTGGATTATTGGTCTATTCAATGATGATGTCCATTCTGCAGCAATTGTGGAATGACAAACTACAGATACATTGTCCATCAAGACACTATCATTGACGGAATAGTACTCAGTACAGCCACAATCACAGTGCCCAAAGAGTTGAACTAATTTGTCCACTGAGAATGTATGTTTAAAATAAGTTCTGGAATAATCAAGGTATAGTACGGTTATGGCTTGAGACATTTATAAATGACATTACGGAACATTGTACGTCCATCATCAGTGCACTGCAGCCGTTGCGTTTACCTGCTCAAAGATGATCTAAATAGTACGGAATTCTAGAATAACAAAGGACAGGTCTGTTACAGCTACAGATATTAACGATTGAGTGAGTACATTCATCATCACGGTACTTTATTCGTTGGTCTAACATCTTTGCTGAAACTTAAGCTTAGCAGCAAT
>NW_016926004.1:0-607 GCF_001483705.2 Eufriesea mexicana
ATTTCCGAATAATATTGTGGTGAGCTATCTTTCTTGCATAAATAAGGAGGAAAGATTCTATTGTCGTGCTACAGCCATTGCGTTGATATAGAATGTGTTTGGAAAATTTAATTTTACTGACATTTTCGACTAAAATTCAAATTTATTGCGATTCTCGACTAATATCGTGGTGAGCCACCTTTCGTGCACAATTAAGTATGGTATATTCTATTGGCGTGCTATAGCCAATGCATTGCTATAGAATCTGGCTGGAAAATTCATTTTTATTGACATTTACGACTAATACCGTAGTGAACTAGCTTCCTTGCATAAGTAAGGTGGAGAGATACTTATGGCGTGCTGTAGCCTTTGCACTGCTATGGACTCTGGCAGGAAAATCCAATTTTACTGACATTATCGACTAATATCGTGGTGAGATAACTTCACTCGTTGCGTAAGTAAGGGGGAAAGATGCTATTGGCGCGTTATAGCCTTTGCAATGCAATGGACTCTGGTTGGAAAATTCAATTTTACTGACATTTTCGACTAATATCATTGTGAGCCGCCTTTCTTGCATAAGTAAGTATGGTAGATTCTATTGGCGTGCCACAGCCAATGCATTGCTATA
>NW_016926005.1:0-3056 GCF_001483705.2 Eufriesea mexicana
TCGCATCTGCCAGGCACATTCCATATCATTCCAATGGTTACAGCACGCCAATAGAATATTTCCACCTCATTTATGCAGGAAAGGTAACGCACGACAATATTATTCGAAAATGAGAATAAAATTGAATTTTCCATCCAGATTCCAGCACTGCAATGGATATAGCACGCCAGAAACATCTTTCGTCCTTACTTATGCAAGGAAGATAGCTCACCACGATATTAGTCGAAAATGACAATAAAATTGCACATTGATTTATGCAAGAAAGTTAACTCACCACGATATTAGGAGAAAATGTCAATAAAATTGAATTTTCGAGCAAGATTCTATAGCAATGCAACGCCTATACCGTGCCAGCAGAATCTTTCCTCCTGATATATGGAAGGAAGGTAGCTCACCACCATATTAGTCGAAAATGTCAATAAAATTTATATTTCCAACCTGTATCTGTGGCATTGCAATGGCAATAGCACGCAGATTGAATCTTCCCGCCTTATTTACGCAAGAAAGATAGCTAACCACGATATTAGTCGAAAATGTCAATAAAATTGAATCTGCCAGGCACATTCCACATTATTGCAATGGTTATAGCACGCCAAAATAATTTTTCCTCCGTGCTTATGCAAGGAAGCTAGCTCACCACGATATAAGTCGAACATGACAATAAAGATCAACTTTCCAGCCAGATTCTGAGGCATTGCAATGGTTATATCTTGTCAGTTTAGTCCTTCCTCCTTGTTTATACAAGAAAGTTAGCTCACCACGATACTAGTAGAAAAGGACAATAAAATTGAACTTTCCAACCAGATTCTGTAGCATTGCAATGGCAATAGCACGCCAATAGAATCTTCCCTCCTTACTTATACAAGGAGGATGGCCCACCACGATATTTGTCGAAAATGTCAATGAAATTGAATTTTCCAGCAAGATTCTATTGCACTGCAATGCCTATAGCGCGCCATTAGAATCAATCCTCCTTATATATGCGAGAAAGTTAACTCACCACGTTATAAGTCGAAAATGTCAATAAAATTGATTTTTCCAACCATATTGTTTGGTATTGCAATGGCAATAGCACGCCAATAGAATCTTTCCGTCTTATTAACGCTAGAAAGATAGCTCACCACGATATTAGCTGAAAATGTCGATAAAATCGAAACTGCCTGGCACATTCCGCATCATTGCAATGGATATAGCACGCCAGAAACATCTTTCCTCCATACTTGTGCAGGAAAGCTAGCTCGCCACGATATTAGTCGAAAATGACAATAAAATTGAATTTTCCAGCAAGATTCTATAGAATTGCAATGGTTATAGCTTGCCAATATAATCTTTCCTCCATGTTTATGCAAGAAAGTTAGCTCATCACATTAGTCGAATGTGTCAATAAAATTGATCTTTCCAACCAGATTCTACTGCATTGCAATGGCTATAGCACTCCAGAAGGATCTTTCCTCCTTACTTAGGGAGGAAGCTAGCTCACCACGATATTAGCAGAAAATGACTATAGGATTGAATTTTCCCGAAATATTCTATAGCATTGCACTGCCTATAGCACGCCAACAGAATCTTTCTTCCTGATTTATGGAAGAAAATTAGCTCACCACCATATTAGTCGTAAATGTCAATAAATTTGAATTTCCCAGCCAGATTCTTAGGCATTGCAATGGCAATAGCACGCCAATAGAGTCTCTCCGCCATATTTACGCAAGAAATATAGCTAACCATGATATTAGTCGAAAATGTTAATAAAATCGAAACTGCCAGGCACATTCCATATCATTGCAATGGTTATAGCACGCCAAAAGAATCTTTCCTCCTTATTTATGCAAGAAAGGTAGCGCACTACAATATTATTCGAAAATGAGAATAAAATTGAATTTTCCATCCAGATTCTATAGCATTGCAATGGCAATAGCGCGCCAATAGTATCTTTCCTCCTGATTTATACAAGAAGGTTAACTCAACACGATATTAGTCGAAAATGTCAATAAAATTGAATGTTCCTGCCAGATTCTACAGGATTGCAATGGCTATAGTACGCCAAAAGGAACTTTCCTCCATACTTATGCCAGGAAGCATGCTCACCACGATATTAATCGAAAATGTCAATGAAATTGAACTTTCCAGCCCGTTTCTGCAGCATTGCAATGACTATAGCACGCCAAAAGGATCTTTCCTCCTTACTTATGCAAGGAAGTTGGCTCACCACGATATTAGTCGTAAAAGTCAATAAAATTGAACTTTCCAGCCAGATTCTATAGCATTGCAAAGCCTATAGCACGCCAATAGAATCTTTCCTTCGTATTTATGCGAGAAAGGTAACTCACCACGATATTAGCCGAAAATGTCAATAGAATTGAATTTTCCATCCAGATTCTATAGCACTGCAGTGGCTGTAGCTCGCCAATAGAATCTTTCTTCCATGTTTATGCGGGAAAGTTATCTCACCACGATATTAGTCGAAAATGTCAATAAAATTGAATTTTCCTGCCAGATTCTACAGGATTGCAATGTCTATAGCACGCCAAAAGTATCTTTCCTCCATACTTATGCCAGCAAGCTAGCTCACCACGATATTAATCGAAAATGTCAATAAAATTGAACTTTCCAGCCCGTTTCTGCAGCATTGCAATGACTATAGCACGCCAAAATGATCTTTCCTCCTTACTTGTGCAAGGAAGTTGGCTCACCACGATATTAGTCGCAAAAGTCAATAGAATTGAACTTTCCATCCAGATTCTGTAGAATTGCAATGGGAATAGCACGCCAATAGAATATTCCCTCCTTACTTAAACAAGGAAGTTGGCTCACCACGATATTAGTCGAAAATGTCAATGAAATTGAATTTTCCAGCAAGATTCTATTGCATTGCAATGCCTATAGCACGTCATTAGAATCAATCCTCCTTATATATGCGAGAAAGTTAACTCGCCAAGATATTAATCGAAAATGTCAATAAAATTGATTTGTCCAAACAGATTCTTTGGCATTGCAATGGCAGTAGCACGCCAATAGAATCTCTCCGTCTTATTTACGCAAGAAATATAGCTAACCAC
>NW_016926005.1:3671-4461 GCF_001483705.2 Eufriesea mexicana
CAGCTAACCACGATAGTAGTCGGAAATGTAAATAAAATTGAATATGCCAGGCACATTCTATATCATTGCAATGGCTATAGTACGCCAAAAGGATCCTTCCTCCTTACTTATGCAAGGAAGCTAGCTCACCACGATATTAATCGAAAATGACAATAAAATTGCACTTTCCAGCCAGAGTCTATAGCATTGCAATGGTTATAGCTTGCCAATATAAGCTTTCCTCATTGTTTATGCAAGAAAGCTAGCTCACCACGATATTAGTCGAAAATGTAAATAAAATTGAATTTTCCAGTCAGATTCTATAGCATTGCAATGGCAATAGCACGCCAATAGTATCTTTGCTCCTTACTTATGGAAGAAAGGTAACTCACCGCTATATTAGGCGAAAATGTTAAAAAAATTGAATTTTCCTGCCAGATTCTACAGGATTGCAATTGCTATAGCACGCTAAAAGTGTCCTTCCTCCATACCTATGCCAGGAAGCAAGCTCACCACGATATTAAACGAAAATGTCAATAAAATTGGACTTTCCAGCCCGATTCTGCAGCATTGCAATGGCTACAGCACGCCAAAAGGAACTTTCCTCCTTACCTATGCAAGATAGTCGGCACACCACGATACTAGTCGTAAAAGTCAATAAAATTGAATTTTCCATCCAGATTCTATAGCATTGCAATGGCAATAGCACGCCAATCGAATCTTCCCTCCTTACTTATACAGGGAAGTTGTCTCACCACGATATTAGTCGGAAATGTCAATAAAATTGAATTCTCCAGCAAGATTCTATTGC
>NW_016926006.1:0-336 GCF_001483705.2 Eufriesea mexicana
TCCGTATTTATGCAAGAAAGGCAGCTCACCACAATATTAGACGAAAATGTCAATAAAAATGAAATTTCCAGCCAGATTCTTTGGCATTCCAATGGCAATAGCACGACAAAAGTATCTTTCCTGCATACTTATGCAAGGAAGATGGCTCACCACGATATTAGTCGAAAATGTCAATAGAATAGAATTTTCCATCCAGATTCTATAGGACTGCAATGCCTACAGCCCGCCAATAGAACCTTTCCTCCTTATTTATGCAAGAAAGTTAACTCTCCGCGATATTAGTCGAAGATGTTAATAAAATTGATTTTTCCAACCAGATTCTTTGGCATTCCAATG
>NW_016926007.1:0-521 GCF_001483705.2 Eufriesea mexicana
AACCAGTCCTACCCTAACCTTGCCTAACATAGCGCAACCTAACCTAACCTAAGTTTGTAAAACCTATCCTAACCTAGCCTACCCATGCTTTACCTAACATAACATAACCAAACGCAACCTACCCAAACTTCACCTGCCTCAACATATCCAAACCTTGTCTAACATATCCTAACCTATCCTAGACGAACCTAACGTAACCTAACCTAAACTAACGTAACCTTACAAATCCCGACTTAACCTAACCCAACCATTCCTACTCTAACCTAACCGTACCTAACGTAATCTAGCCTGACCTGACGTTGCAGAAGCTATCGTAACCTAAACTACCCAAACCTTACATAACCTCACATAAGCAAACCTATCCGACCAAAATCGTACCTAACATAACATAGCCTTACCGAACCAAACCTGACCTTACCTAGGCAAACCCGACCTGAACTGACCTGACAAGACCTGATCCCACCTGCCCTGACACGACCTGACCTGACCTGACCTGACCTGGCCTGACCATACTTGAGCTG
>NW_016926008.1:0-979 GCF_001483705.2 Eufriesea mexicana
ATTCGGATGATTTCCGCGTTATAGACTGCTCTCCTAGCTCTCGCGAGGCCAGCTATAGCGGTCATGGCGCGTAAAGTATGCTTACGATACGTCTGCTTAAATTACGCTTGGTTGTGTTTGGAGAGGGAAGTTTTGACTTTTGTGCTACACGCTGCTATTCGGGGGATTTCCGCGCTCTACTGCGCTGTAGTTTATACTACTTGGCTATGGGGATTGCGGCATTATTGTTCTCGGCACGATAGCCTGGGATATGTTGAGTTTGGTTATGTCACGTTTGGTTAGGTTAGGATAGGATAGCTTCGACTTTTGTGCTATACACTGCTGTTCGGTGTATTTCAGTGCTCTACTGTCCTCTAGTAAGTCCTGATTGACTCCAGGGAGGGCAGAAATGGCGCTCTCGACACGATAGTTTGAGATAGGCTATGTTTGGCTGTCCTTTCGGTTCGGGTTAGGTTCGGGTAGCCATGATCTTTCTGATGCACACTGCTATTTGACGGTTATCTGCGTTCTACTCTCCACTAATGTATTCTGCTTGGCTCTGGGGTGGCCAGCAATAGTGGTCGCGACACGTTATGTTGAGTAATGTTACGTTCGGTTATGTTTCGGTTGCTTACGTTAGGAGAGGATAGCTTTGACTTTAATGTTATTATCCGCTATTAGGTGGATATCTGAGCGATACAGTGCTCTATTGTATTCAGCTTGGCTCTGGGAAGGCCAGGAATAGTGTTCTCGGCACGTTAGCCTGAGTCAGGTTACGTTCGGTAAGGTTGGGTAAGGCTATGTTTGGCTGGGATAGCTCTAACTATTTCGCTGCACGCCGCTTTCCGGTGGATTTTTGCTCCCTGCTGTGCTCTAGTATGTAATGCTTGGCCCTGGGGAGGGCAGCAACATCGATCTCGGAACGCTATGTTGATTTATGCAAATTTTGTATATTCTCAGATGGTTTAGGTTAGGCTTAGGTCGCTTTGAATTTTCTGAT
>NW_016926009.1:0-7464 GCF_001483705.2 Eufriesea mexicana
AGAGACGTGTAGAGTAGAGTAGAGCAATATATAGCGTAGAAATACGCCGAATATCATTGTACAACACAAAAGTCATAGCTACCCTATCCTAGCCTGTCCAAACCTAATATAACCAAACGCAACCTCCCTCAACCTAACGTGCAGGAACAATTATTGCTGGATTCACATGAGCCAAGTAGAATACACTAGAGCACAGCAGAGCGCAGAAAGCATCCAGAGAGCATCGAATAGCACTAACGTCAGAGATATCCCGGCCATACGTGACCAAAGCTGACATAACCGTACGTAGAATAACTAAACCTAACGGGATGAGACCGCAATTGCTGGCATCCCCAGTGCCAAGCGGAATATACTACAGGAGAATAGATAGCAGAAGCCCATAAAATCGCAGCGTACAGCGGAAAAGACAAAGCTACACAAACCAAACCGTACGCAACGTAATCTAACCAAGCGTAGCATATCTCCACTAAACGTGGCGAGACCTCTATTGCTGGTCACAACAAATCCAAGCAGAACATGCTAGAGCACAGCAGAGTGCTGAAATCCCCGCATTTCAGTGCGCAGCACAAAAGCCAAAAATATCCTCTCCTAACCCCGACAAACCTAACCGAACCAAACGTAACCCAACCCTACATAACGCGTCGCGGCCTCCGTTCCTCGCCTCCCCATAGCACAGCAGAACATATTAGACTACAGTAGAGCGCAGAAATCCACCGCATAACTGCGTACAGCACGAAAGCTAAAGCTACCCTGACCAAAGATTGCAGAAACCAACAAAACGAACTTTACTTTACCCAACATAATGAGTCGAGACCACAGTTGCTGACCTTCCAGAGCAAAACTGGGAATATTAAAGCACTGTAGGGCGAAGAAATCCACCTAATAGCAGACTATAGCACTATGGTCAAAGCCATTCTCTCCTAACCTAGAGTAACGTAACGTAACCAAACGGAACGTATCTCAACCTAATGTGTCGCGTCCACTATCACTGGCCTCCAAAGAGCCAAGCAGAACACGTTAGTGGAGAGTAGATACCAGAAATCCATATAATCGCAGTGTATATCAGAAGAGTTAAAGCTACCCGAGCCTATCCCAAATCTACAGAACATAGCAAAACATAACCTATCTGGGCCGAGACCGCTATTGCTGCCCTCCCCAGATCCACGCAGGGCGTACTGCAACGCTGAGGGGCGCAGAAATCTACCGAACAGCAGTGTACAGCAAAGAAGTTGAAGATACCCTAACCACACTTAGCCTCACCCAACCTTACCAAACGCAACATGACACAACACAACTTTTCGACACTACTATTGCTTGCCTGCCCGGGGCCAAGCTGAAAATATTAGAGCACTGTATGGCGTAGGAATCCACCTAATATCGGGCAATAGCACTGGGAAATAGAACGCAGCCATCCGCCGAGTGTCATTGTACAGCACAAAAGTTGAAGCTATCATATCCTAACTTATCACAAAACAACATAGCCGTACGTACCTGACTCAGCATAACGCGACGAGACCACTATTGGTGGCCTTCTCACAGGCAAGCTTTGCGCACTATAGACACAGCAATCCCCTCCTAACATGACCAGTCGTAGCATAACCGAACAAAACCTAACAGGACCTAACGTTCGCAACCACTATTGCTGGCTTCCCCAGAGTCACGCAGAAATCCATAGAAGCGCAATGTATATCAGAAAAGTCAAAGCTAGCCGTGCCTAACCCAAACCAACGGAACATAGCCAAACATAACCTGACTCCACCTTACATGTCGAGACCGCTGTTGCTGTTCTCCACAGATCCACGCAGGACGTACTAGAGCGTAGAAGAGCGCAGAAGTCCACCGAACAGCAGTGCACAGCGAAAAACGTCAAGATATCCTGACCAAACTTTTCCTAACCCAACCTATCCGAACGCAACCAGACTCAACATAGCGTTCGGAGACTACTATTGCTGTCCTTCCCAGAACCAAGCTGAAAATATTAGAGCTCTGTATGGCGCAGGAATCCACATAATATCGGGCTATAGCACTAAAGCCAAAGCCATCCTCTCCTAACCTATCCAAACTTAACATAACCGAACAAAACCTAACACGACCTAACGTTCGCAACCACTATTGCTGGCCTCCCCAGTGTCACGAAGATCATATTAGTGGAGAGTAGAACACAGCAATCCATAGAATCACAGTGTATGCCAGAAAAGTCAAAGCTACCGAAGCGTAACCTAAACAAACAGGACATAACCAAAACATAGCCTAACTCAACCTAACGTGCCGAGACCGCTATTGCGGACATCCCCAGAGCCATGCAGGACATACTAGAGCACAGTAGAGCGCATAGATCCACCGAATGGCAAGTGTTGTGCGTGTTACCGGGGCCCGCCAACTGGCGACCGCGCCGTACCTCGAGCTAGTGCTTTATAACTGCTTCGCGAAAAAGATGTTATTGTGCTTTCTAGCGTCACCGCTGCAGGGAAACGCGTGTGTAGTTGTTGAACATGCGACTAGGAAAAACCCTGCCCTCACCGTTTGAGGTTCATGGGACAAGTTGGGCCCACCCTTGCGGGAAGCAGCTCACTTGGCCGTGGCTCCGGGTTGTCTAGCAGCCCACAGTCTCGTTACCAGCGGGGACCACGTGGAGGCGGATCTGCCAGCTTACGCTCGGTCCCAGCAGGATGGCGTTTTCCGATATACCTGCACCGTTCCGGTATCCGTCTCTGGATACCGCCTGCGGTTACGGTCACAGGTGCCTTACCTCTCTTCCCTTGCTGCTGTTTCCCTCCGGTGCTTCTCGTGGTCATCCTGTCTGGCCATCTTCTTCGTATGTGCAAGTTGGCTACTTCCTCCTTAGCAGCGGTTGGTCCCTTTCCGGTTGGGTCCTGCTTGTGCCAGCCTTGTGCTTGTTCTTAGTCCTCTGCTTCTAATTTCTTCTTCTTTTTCCACACCGCGTCTCCACCCTCCGCCACCACGTTTTCCTCTTGTGGTTGTTCCCTCTCTTCTTTCCCGCCTTTTCTTCTCCTTGGCGGAGAGTACGTCGCGAGCGAACATACGATAGTGACGACACACCTTTCTCGACGTGAGCATAAGACTTTCCAATGGCCACCTGAATCTGTGGCCGTCGAGTCCTTCTTTCAGTGCGCGCCGGCCTTCACCATAGAGTGGGCACTCTTCTATGATGTGCCTCGGCGTTTCCTCTTCTCCGCAGTCGCACAGTTCCGTATCGCTGCAGCCGAAGTACTTCAGTTTGCTATTGAAGTCTCCGTGGCCACTGAGGAACTGTGTCACATAGTGGTCCACGTGGATCCATTTATCCTTGACCCTCTCGTGGACGCTGCTGAAGTAGGCGTATGTTGTTCGTCCTTTTTCTGTCGCTCGCCAACGCTCCTGCCAAGTGGCCATGGCCTCGTCCCGTAGGCGCCGCTTTGTTTCCACCATGTTCGAGGAACCTTTTCTTTCTGCGTGCATTCGTGCGCGCATTTCAACCACCAGGTCTATTGGCATTTCGCCAGCTATCACTTGTAGAGCCTCTGTTGAAGTTGTCCGGTATGCTTTTGTGACCTGAAGCAAGGCCATTCTCTGCGATCTCTCGAGGATCTTCTTTGTCTTTAATTTCAGCAGGTCGCTCCAGCCAGCTGCGGCGTACGTGGCGATCGGGACAAAGAGCCCCCTGTACAGGGTGGTTAAGGCTCCACGTCCGAGACCCCAGTTCGCCTTGGCCACCTTTGCCAGGCTGTTGAACATTCTTCTGCACTTGTGCGCTGTTTCCTGCACGTGCTTCTCGATCCTCAGGCCGCGCTCAAGATGAACGCCCAGGTATTTGATCGATGGGCGCATCCTGATGCTTTTCCCGTTGATGCGTATTGTTGGTGGTCGTTCGGCATCGAGCTTTCCCTTCACCAACAGCATCTCCGTCTTCTCGGCCGACAGTGCTAGCCGCTTGCGGCTGCACCAAGTAGAGACCGCTGTGACCGCTGATTGCCCCTCTCGCCGCAGTTCCTCCCGCGAGTTACCGCCGACCAGGATTATTATATCGTCGGCGTACGCGACCGCTTCGCATTGGGTCTCCTCGGACTCTAGTTGCGCCAGCAAGTCGTCGAAAACTATATTCCAGAGGCTGGGGCCTAGTATCGACCCTTGCGGGCAACCCATTGTTACTGACTTTTCGACAGATTCGTGCTTCCCTATCAGCTGGACTCTCCTGTCCGTGAAGTAGCTTTGCGTCAGCTTGTACAAGTTCTGCGCGCAGTTCCTTCGCTTCAGCTCTTGGAGCATGTTAGGCCACCACACATTATCGAAGGCACCCGAAATGTCGAGTGCAATCGCTAAAATGTACTTCCACTCGTTCGTCTCATTTATCGCTCCTCGTAGCTTGACAATAGCATCTTCTGTCGATTTTCCAGGACGGAATCCGAACTGTCGCTCCGATGACAGTATATGATTGTGGAAGAGTGGGTCCATCCTTTCCGCCAGTTGTCGCTCCAATAGCTTGCCAATCATTGAGAGCAAGCATATCGGCCTATATGACTTTGGGCTACTTCTGCCTCTCTCCGGTCCTTTGAGTATAGTAACAATGTTACCGATTTTCATCCTCTCGGGAAGAATCCCCACTACAAACAGGCGTTGACGAGTTTCAGTAGCTCTTGATGAATGGTTGTCGATGCATGCAGAATTACCTCCGACTCGATTTGTTCGGGGCCAGGGCATTTCCCTCTCTTGACCCGCGCTATCCCGCTGCCGAGATCCTCGTAGCTGAATGGGGGGTTGTCAGCGGTTTCCGGGGCGTTCTTGGAGTCCTCACTGATTCGCCGTTTCTCGGGTGTGTCTCTTTCCACGTCGTCATCTGGAACGAGCGCGGTTAACATCACCCCCGCCGTGGATCGCCAGCTTGAGGTTTCTCCTTGCGGCATGCGGAGTGCGCACGTCGCCTCTTCTCTCCTCAGTTTCCCGAGGGCAGTCTTGTAGACAATTCCCCAGGGCCCTTTGTTTCCTTCCTCGGTGACGAATTGGCGCCAGTTTTGGATCTTCGCTTTCGTCACCATCCTGGTGTACTTCCTTCGTAATTCGCTGTAGCGCTGTTTCCCTGTCTCCCTCGCTGCGGAGTCCTTGGTCCCCTGGTACCTCATTCTTGCTCGGTACGCATCTCTCTTGGCGGGTGTGAGATCTTGGGTCCACCAAGCGTTGGACCTTTCGTGCCATTTCTTCTTCGGTATGGCCGCATTGCAGGCTTTGGTGATAACCCGCTCCAGCTCTGCGACCATACCCTCTACGTCCTCTTGGCACCTGATTACTATTTCGGACAGGTTCCTCTTCTCTTCCATGATGAGCTTGTGAAACTTTTCCCACATAGCCTTCCTGGTGTGGTAGCGTGGTGGCAGTGGTGATGGCAGTGCTTTCCTCTTCTTGAGGTTCAGTCGCATCTGCAGTATGCGGTGGTCGCTGGAAGTTCCGTCCTCATGCACCTTCCAGTCGTGCACGAGCGGTAGTGCTTCCGGAGTGACGAGCGTCACATCGATGTTAGGTTTCCCACGTGTTGTCTCAAACGTTGTGACGTGGCTCCGCCGGTTCAGCACTAAGAGACCGTGCTGTGCAATCAGGCCATCGGGGAGCTCGCCCCGTTCGTCAAACTCCCTGCTAGAACACAGGGGCAACTTGGCGTTGGCATCCGCTGCGACGATGACCCCTTTGCCCCGCAGGTACGTCAACACCTTATCCAGCTGCGCGATGCAGACGTCAATATCTTCCGACGGCGGAAAATATTGACTGACCGCGTATACCTCGGTGTCTCCGTCGCTTATCTGCTCACAATCGCAGCGTCTCGTGCACAAACTCGCGATTTCGAGAGCCGAGATGTGGTATCCTCTGATCCCCACCGCCGCGGGGGTCCCACCGAATAGCAGTGTACAACATAAGAGTTGAAGCTATCTTAACCTACCTTATCATAACACAAAATAACCGTATGTACCTGACTCAGTATAACGCGCCGAGACCACTATTGATGGCCTTCGCACATACAAGCTGTGAGCACTAGAGCCATGTAGGGCGCAGAAATCCGCCTAAGGGCGGACCATGGGAATTAAGTCGAAGCTATCCTCGCCTAACCAAGCCAAACTTAACATAGCCAAACGCAACCAGACACAACCTAACGTGCCGCTGCCACTACTGCTGGCATCCCCAGAGTCATGCCGAACATATTAGTCGAGAGTAGAACGCAGAAGTCCATAGAAACGCAATGTATATCGGAAAAATCAAAGCTACCCGAAACTAACCAAGACCAACGGAACATAGCCAAACATATTGTAATTCTACCTTACGTGCCGAGGCGACTATCACTGGCACCTCCAGAGCCAAGCAGAACGAACTACAGCATAGTAGAGCGCTGAAATCCACCGATCAACAGTGTAAACCACGAAAGACAAACATATCCAAACCTAACACAAGCTAACGTAACGTAACCGAACGCAGCCTAACTCAAACTATCGGGCCAAGGTCACTGTTGCTGGCCACCCCAGAGACGAGCAGAGTATAGGAGAGCAAGGTAGAGCGTGGAATTCCACCGAATAGCGGTGTATAGCGCAAAAGTCAAAGCTTTCTTCTCCTAACATAATCAAACGTAACATAGCCAAACACAACCGAACACAGACTATCGTGCTGAGACCAATACTGCCGACATCCCCATGGCAAAGCAGAATATACTAGAGCACAGCAGTGCGTAGAAATGCGACGAATAGCAGTGTATACCACAAAAGACAAAACCATCCTAACCAAACATAACAAAACCTAACCAAACCAAACGAAGCCAAACTCAAACAAACGTGCCACGACCCCCGATGCTGGCCTCCACAGAGACATGCATATGCCAGTAGAGCAATACGGCGCAGAGTTATACACCGAATAGCAGTGTATATCACGAAGGTCAAAGCCATCCATTCCTACCCGCACCAAACGTAACCAAATCGGACGCAGCCTGTCTCAACCTAACGTGCCGAGACCACTATTACTGGCATCCACAGCGCCAATGAGAGCATATTAGAGAAGTGTAGAGCGCAGAAATCCATCGGATAGCAGTGTATAGCTGAAAAGTCGAAGCCATCCAAAAACAACCAAGGCTAACGTAATCTAACCAAACGCATCCAATCTCATCCTAATGTGCCGCGACAACAATTGCCGGTCCCCAGGTTGCCAAACGTGGCTTGCTATTGGAGAATAGAGCTCTGAGGTCCATAGAATCGCAATGCATAACACGAACGTGAAAGATATCCTAACCTAACCCGAACAAACTTAACCAACGGAATATGACTCATCCTGACGTGACGCGACCACTATTGCTGGCCTCCAGAGGGCCATGCAGGACATACTAGACCAGAGAAGGGTGCAGAAATCCATAGAAGCGCAGGGTATTGCAGAAAAAACAAAGCTATCCGAACCTTACACATGCTAACATAAACCAACCAAACGTAATATAACGGAACC
>NW_016926009.1:9199-10441 GCF_001483705.2 Eufriesea mexicana
CTTAACCAACGTAATATGACTCATCCTGACGTGACGCGACCACTATTGCTGGCCTCCCGAGGGCCATGCAATACATATTGGAGGAGAGAAGGGCGCAGAAATCCATATAGTCGCAGTTTATAGCAGAAAAATCGAAGATATCCAGATGCTACCATGCTAACGTAAACTAACCAAACGTAACCTAACACAACCTAATGTGCCGGGAACACAATTACTGGCCTCCGCAGAGTCGAGCGGAGTGCAGCAGAGCAATGTGGAAAAGAAATCCTCCGAACAGCGTTGTATAGTACAAAAGTCAAGGCTATCCTGTCCTAACCTAACCAATCGCAACATAAGCAGACGTAAAGTAGCACAACCTGACGTGCCACGAAAGCCGCTGCTGGCCTCACCAGAAATGAGCAGGGTATAGCAGAGCAATATAGGACGCTGGAATCTTCCGAACAGCAGTGTACAGCAAAAAAGTAAGAGACAACCTAACATAGTATGTCCAAACATAGGCAAATCAAACGCAACCAATCACAACCTAAAGCACCTAGCCATAATTGCCGGCCTCACCAACGCCAAGCAGTGCATATTAGAGGTGAGCAGGGCGCAGGAGTCCATAGAATGGCAGTGTATAGCACAAAAGTCAGACACATCCAAACCAAACCCGAACAAACCTAACCTAACCAATCGTAACCTGACACAACCTAACGTGCGATACCACTATTGCTCTGATCCAGAGAGTCGAGCATAGTATGGTAGAGCAACTTAGAACGCAGAAACATTCCGAAAAACAGTATATACCACGAAAGGCAAAGCAACCCAAACCTAACCCAAACTAACGCAACCATACGGAACGTAGACTAACTCAAGCAAACGTGCGGAGAACACTATTACTGGACTCACTGGCGTCGAGCGGAGCACAGTAGAGCAATGTAGAGCGTATAAATCCTCCGCATAGCGGAGTAGAGCGCAAAAGCCAAAGCCACCCGATCCAAACATAACCAATCGTATCATCACTAAACGTTTCCTAGCGCAAGCTATGGAAGAAATGGAAGAATGACCAGTAATGCTGGACTCCCCAGAGTCGACCAGAGTGCAGCAAAGCACAGTGGAGCGCAGAAAGCCACCAAATAGAAGTGTATAACGCAAAAGTCGAAGCCATCCTAACCGAACGTAAACTGATCTAACCTAACAAAACGCAACATGTCCCAACGTATTGCGACATGACCGCTATTGCTGGTCTCCCCAGTGTCGAGC
>NW_016926010.1:0-230 GCF_001483705.2 Eufriesea mexicana
GTAGATGGCTGTACTTGCCATTGGATAGAAGGCGTTCGGCGATGTATTCACTATGATATAACAGGTTTTGGACTTTGAATAGACCTATTCTCTGGCAAGTAGATGGCTGTACTTGCCATTGGATTGATGGCGTTACGCGATCTATTCACCATGATATAACAGGTTATGGATTTTGAATAGACCTACTCTCTGGCAAGTAGATGGCTGTACTTGCCATTAGATTGAAGGCG
>NW_016926010.1:752-1030 GCF_001483705.2 Eufriesea mexicana
TATTCTCTGGCAAGTAGATGGCTGTACTTGCCATTGGATTGAAGGCCTTATGCCATCTATTCTGCATGCTATAACAGGTTATAGATTTTGAATAGACCTTTTCTCGGGCAGTAGTTGGCTGTATTTGCCATTGGAATGAAGGCGATAGGCGATGTATTCACCAAGCCTTAACAGATTATAGAGCTTGAATAGGCCTCTTCCCAGGTAAGTAGATGGCATTACTTGAGATTGGTTTGAAGGCGTTAGGCGACCTATTCACCAAGCTATAACAGATTATA
>NW_016926011.1:0-225 GCF_001483705.2 Eufriesea mexicana
ACTAGGGCACATGTCGGGTCTCGATGCGTAGCCACCTCCACGTGGTGAGATCTGGTAATTGGTATCGCTTTCCAAAGAAAAATCTTTGGGAAACGATACCAAGCTAAGAGCTACGCACAAAGTTTAAGATATGTTCTATCTCTTGTAAATTTTCAGTATACGTTTTGAACTCTTAACATAAAGAGTGAGGAGTATCTGCTGAAGCAATATGTAAATGTAGAAGAA
>NW_016926012.1:0-758 GCF_001483705.2 Eufriesea mexicana
TGGTGCGCTACCTTTCTTGCATAAATAAAGAGGAAATATTCTTTTGGCGTGCTATAACCATTGGAATGATATGGAATGTGCATGGCAGATTCAATTTTATTGATGGTTTCGACTAATATCGTGGAGAGCTAACTTTCTTGCATAAACAAGGAGGAAAGATTATACTGGCAAGCTATAACCATTGCAATGCTATAGAATCTGGACGGAAAATTCAATTTTATTTGCATTTTCGAAACATATTGTGCTGCGCAAACCTTTCTTGCATAAATAAAGAGGAAATATACTTTTGGCCTGCTTTAACCATTGCAATGATATGGAATGTGCCTGGCAGATTCAATTTTAATGACGGTTTCAACTAATATCGTGGTGAGCTGACTTTCTTGCATAAATAAGGAGGAAAGATTCTATTGACGTGCTATAGCCGCTGAAATGCTGTAGAATCTGGCTCGAGAATTCAATTTTATTGACATCTTCGACTAATATTGTGGTGAGATACCTTTCTTGCATAAGTAAGGAGGAAATATCAGGTAAGGAGGAAATATCCTATTGGCGTATAATATGCTTTGCAAAGTTATAGAATCTGGCTGGAAAGTTCAATTTTATTGATAGTTTCGACTAATATAGTGGTGAGCTTACCTTCTTTCGTAAATATGTAGGAAAGGTTCTATTGGCGTGCCGTTGCCATTGCAGTGCCACAGAATCTCGCTGGAAAATTCAATTTTATTGACATATTTTACTTATATCGTGGTGAGATGACT
>NW_016926013.1:0-631 GCF_001483705.2 Eufriesea mexicana
TGACGCAGCATAACCCAAAATGACGTGCCGCGGCCACTGCTCCTGGCCTCCCTGGAGCCAAGCAGGAGACAGTAGAGCAGTGAAGATCGCAGAAACCCACGGGATAACAGTGCACAGTACGAAAGTCAAATGCATCCCTACCAACCTTAACCTACCATAGCCAAACCGAAAGTAACCTAACTCAGCCTGACGTGCCAGGGAAACTACTGCTCGCACCCCAGGGTCGAGCAGAGTATTGTAGAGCAGCGTAGAGCCGAGAAATCCAACATATAGCAGCGAAAAGCACAAATGTCAAAGAAGTCCTAGCCGAACCTTCCTAACCTATACCAACGAAACGTAACCTATCCCAGCCTAGCGTGCTGAGACCACTATTACTGGACACACCAGAGCCGAGCAGAACATATTAGAGCACAATAGAGCGCCGAAATCCAGGGAAAGCATTGTACAGCACAAAAGCCAAAGTAGCCTATACTAACCTAGACAAACGTAGCGTAACCATACGTAACATAACTCAAACTAGCGTGACGTGACTCCTATTGCTACCCCCGCCAGGTCCATGCAGACCACATTACAGGAGTGTAGAGCGCAGAAATACAATGAATAGCGGCGTATAGCGCAAAAGTGAGAGATA
>NW_016926013.1:1584-11388 GCF_001483705.2 Eufriesea mexicana
AAATCCGCCTGGTATCAGTGTATAGCACGAAAGTCGCAGCTAACGATACCGAAACTAGCACCACCTTACCTAGACAAACGTAATATAGCGCAAGCCAAGGTGCCGATACCACTATTGTTGGCATCCACAGTGCAAAGCAGAAAATATTAGAGCACAGCAGAGCGCAGAGATCCACCGGTTAGTAGTGTATAGCACAAGTGTCAAAGATGCCCCTCCATAACATAGCCAAACATAACGTGACCATACATGACATAGCGCAGCCTAACGTGGCGAGACCGCGATTGCTGTCTTCGTAGAGCCAAGCAGGGCGCATTAGAGCAATCTAGAGCGCAGAAGGCTGCCGAATTGCAGCGAACAGCACAAAAGTCAAAGCTATCGAGACCACACCTGGTCTAACGCAAACGAACCATACGAGCTGGGACCATTAATTCTGGGCTAACCAGAACTCAGCATAGCGTACTGGACCAATGTAGAGCGCAGATCCACCGAATAGCAGCGTACAGCACAAATATCAAAGCTATCCTATCCTAGCCTAGCCTAGCCAAACGTAACACAGCAAACGTAACCTAATTCAAACTAACGCGGTGAGAGCACGGATGCTGGCCTCCGCAGAGCCAAGCAGAATATAGCATAGAGCGCAGTAGAGCATAGAGAACCACCGAATAGAAGTGTTTGACAGACACGACAGCCTAGACCTATGTGCTATACATTGCTGTACGGTGCATTTCTGCTCTCTGCTGTGCTCTAATATGCTCTGCTCGGCCCTGGGGAGACCAGCGTCATTGGTCCCATCGCGTTATGTTGAGTTACACTACGTTTGGATAGGTTACGTTAGGATATGTTAGTTTGGGTTATGTTCCACTTTTGTGCGATGGACTGCAGTGCAGTGGATTTCTGCGCTCTACTAAGCTCTAGTGCATTCTACTTTGCTCTGGGAATGCCAGAAATAGTGTCTGCGGGACGTTGTGTTGAGTTAGGATACGAATAGTTTTGTTACGTTTGGCTATGTTACGATAGGATAGCCGTGACTTTTGCGCTATACACTACTTTTCAGTGCATCTGTGCTTTCTACTGTGCACTATTATGTTCTGCTTGGCCCTGTGAAGTCCAGCAATAGCGGTCTCGTATAGTTAGGTTAAGCTTAAACGTCAAGTTACGTTTGGATGTTAGATGTGGCTAGGTTAGGATAGGCTACTCCGGCGCTTGTACTTTACACTGCTATCCAGTGGATATCTGTGATCTACTGTGCTCTAGCGCATGCTGCATGGATCAGGGAAGGCCGGAAGCAGTAGTCGAGGCACGTTATGTTGAGCTCTGCAACGTTCGGTTAGGTTGGGTAAGATAAGGTTTGGTTAGTGTTTCTTCGACTTTCGTGCTATACCCTGCTACTCGATGGCTTTCTGCACTCTATCTCGCTCTACTATTCTCTTCCCGACTCTGAGGAGGCGAGCAACAGCGGTCGTGGCACGTCAGGTTGAATTAGAT
Source organism: Eufriesea mexicana (assembly GCF_001483705.2). Classification (NCBI taxonomy): domain Eukaryota; kingdom Metazoa; phylum Arthropoda; class Insecta; order Hymenoptera; family Apidae; genus Eufriesea; species Eufriesea mexicana. Next base: position 3,070 of record NW_016926013.1, read on the forward strand.
TACGTCTGGCTATGTTATGTCATGGTTAAGCTCGGCCAGGTTCGCTTAGACATTCTAGTTGTACACCGCTTTCGGAAGATTTCTGCGCACTACTGCGCTCTTCTATATTCTGCTTGGCCCTGGCAATGTCAGCAATATCCTTCTCAGCACGTTAATTTTAGTTACATTATGCTTGATTGGCTTAAGTTACGTTAAGTGCGGAAAGGATGGCTCTGACATTCATGTTGTTCACTGTGGCTCGATGGACCGCAGCGTTCAGCTGTGCTCTACTATGTCCTCCATGGCCCTGGGGTGGACACCAACAGTGGTCGCTGCATGTTATGCTGAGGTAGGCTATGTTTGGTTAGGCTACGCTAGCTTGGGTTATGTTTGTTTTGACACAACCTTTGTGACGTACCATGCGATTCTATATATTTCTGCGCTCTCCTTTCCTCTACTCCGTTCTGCTCGACTCTGGGGAGGCTAGCAATAGTGGTCGTGGTACGCTAGTTTCAATTACGTTTCGTCTGGTTTTGTCAGGATTGGATAAACTAGGATAGGATAGTTTTGACTCTTGTGCCGTACACTTCTATTCGGTGGACACCTGTGATCTACAGTGCCCTATCACATTCTGCTTTGCTCTGGCGAGGACAAGAGCAATGGTCGCGGCACGTCATGTTAATTTACGCGACATTTGGTTTGGTTAGGTAACTGCAGGTTAGGTTAGCGTACCTGTGGCCTTTGCGCTATTCACTGCAATGCGGTGGATTCTTGCGCTCTACTGTGCACTAGTAAACTCTGCTCGTCTCCGTGGAGGCCAGCAATTGCGGTCTCGTCAATTTAGCTTGAGTTATATTTCGTTTCGATAAGTTACGTTTGGCTAGGTTAGGATAGGCTACTTTGACTTTTGCTATATTCACCGTTATTCGGTTGGTTTCTACGCTCTGTTGTGCTTAAATACGCTCTGATTGACTCTGGAGAGGCCAGCCATATTGTTCTCCTCGTGTTATGTGGAGCTACGCTACGTTCGGATAGGGTGCGTTAGGTCAAGTTTGGTCATGATGTGTTTGACTTCTGCGATATACACTGCAATGCGGTGGATTTGTGCGCTCTGCTGTGCTCTGTTATATTGTTCTTGGTTCTGTGGATGCCAGCAATTGTAGTCTCGGCACGATACGTTGGGCTAGGTTACTTTTGGATAGGTTAGGTTATGTCACGCTCCGTCAGGTGCAGCTAGATTTTCGTGCTATACACTTATATTCGTAGGATTTCTGCGCTCTACTGCGACATTCTTTATTCTGCTTAACCGTAGGAGCGCCAGCAATATTGGTCTCGGCACGTTAAGCTGAGTTATGTTACGTAAGCCTTGATTATGTTGGGACAGGTTAGGTTGGAGTATTTTCGACTTTTGCGCGATTGATTGCATTGCGGTGGATTTCTGCCCTCTACTAGGCTCTAGTACATCCTGCTTGACTTTGGGGATGCCAGCAATAGTGGTATCGTCAAGATAGCTTGAGTTATGTTGCGTTTGGATGGGTTATGTTTGGCTAGGTTAGGAAAGGATAGTCTATTCTTTTGTGCTACAAACTGGTATCAGCGGGTTTCTGCGTTCCCATGTGTTCTAATATTTTCCGGTGGGATCTGGGGTGCGCAGCAATAGTGGTCTCAGCACGTTATTTTTAGTCGTGCTATGATTGGATAGGTTAGATTGGGTAAGGTAAGGTTTGGGTGTCTTCGACATTTTTGCTACACACTGAAACGAGGTGGATTTCTTCGCCCTGCTGTGCTCTAGTACATTCTGCTTGGCTCTTGTAATTCCAGCAGCAGTGTTCGCAGCACGTCATTTTGAATTATGCTACGTACGGTTAGGTTAGGATATCCTCGACTTCTGCGCTGTACGCTGCTATGTGTTGGAGTTCTGCCCTCTACATTGCTCTACTCTACTGTGCTCGACTCTGTTGCATCGAACAATGGCGGTCGCGCCACGTTAGGATGTGTTCGGTCACGTTTGCGTAGGCTAGGTTAGGCTAAGTTTGGTTAGGATAGCTTCGACTTTCATTGTATAGACTGTTACTCAGTGGATTCCAGTGATCTACTGTGCACTACTGTACTCTGCTTGGCTATGGGGAGGCCAGAAGCAGTGGTCGTGGTACGTTATGTTCAGTTATACTACGTTTGGTTAGTATTATTTGGGTCAGTCTACGATTGTATATCTACGGCTCTTGTGACATTCACAGAAATACGTTGGATTCCTGCGATCTACTGTGTTCAGATACTTTCCGCTTGTCCCTGTGGATGCCAGTGATAGCGTTCTCGTTATGTGAGGTTAAGTTATGTTACGTGCGTATGTGTTACGTTTGGCTAGGTTAGGTTAGGCTACTTTGACTTTTGTGCTGTACACGGTCATTCGGTGGACCTTAGCCTTCTCATGCGCGCCAATGTCCTCTGACTGGCGCTGGTGAGGTCAACGGTGCTGGTCTCGGCACGGCATGCTGTGTTGTGCTACGATTGGTTACGTTATGTTTGGTTGGGTGTGGTTTGATTGTATTTCACTCTTTTGTTATACGCTGTAATAGGGAGGATCTCTGCACACTGCTGTACTCTAGTGTATTCTGGTTGGCTATTGGGAGGCAAGCATTAGTGTCCTCGGCGCGTTAGGCCGAGATATGCTATGTTTGGTTAGGTCAGGTTATGTTAAGCTCGGCAGGTTATCTTTGACTTTCGTGCTGTACACTTCTATTCGGGGGACTTCTGCGCTGCACTGTGCTCTACTATATTCTGCTTGGACCTGGGAATGCCAGCAAAATTGATCTCTGCACGTTAGCAAGGGTTAGGTTACGTTTCGTTATGTTAGGTGGGAACAAGTTCGATAAGTGTAGCTTCGACTTCCGTGATGTACACTGTTGTTCGGTGGATTTCTGCGCTGGGCTGTGCTCTACTATATTCTGCTTGGACCTGGGGAGGCCAACAATAGTGGTCGCGGCACTTAAATTCAGTTAGGCTACGTTTGGTTAGGTCAGATTAGGTCAGGTTAGGTGAGCGTCACTTCGACTTTTGCGCTGTACACTGCTATTCGGTGGATTCCTGCGCTCTACGTTGCTCTACTGTACTCTGCTCGTCTCCGGGGATCCGAGCAGTAGCTGTCGCGGCACTATAGGTTGAGCTAGGTAACGCTTTGTTTGGTTAGGTTAGGCTATGTTTGGTTAGGATAGCACAAGCTTTCGTGCTATACGCTGTTATTCGGTGGATTCCTGTGATCCAATGTGCCCTACTACATTCTGCTTGGCTATGGGGAAGCCAGGAGCGGTGTTCGCGCCACGTCATATTCAGTTTTGCTACGTTTGCTTAGGTAAAGTTAGGTCAAGTTTCGCTGGGATATCTACGGCTTTGTGCTATTCACTGCAATACGGTTGATTTCTGCGCTCAATTGTGCTCTAGTATATTCTGCTTGTATCTGTGGAGGGCAGCAATGTTGGCATCGTCATGTTACGTTTAGCCGGGCTATGTTTGGATACGTTTCGTTTGGCTGGGTTAGGATAGGCTACTTTCTCTTTTGTGCTATACACCGCTATTCGGTGTAATTCTGCGCTCTAATGTGCTGTAATATGATATGCTTGTCGCTCAATGGGCCAGCAATATAGGTCTCCTCATGTTATGATGACTTACACTACGTTTTGATAGGTAAGGCATGGTCAGGTTTTGTCAGGGTACGTTTGACTTTTGCGCTATACACTGCAATGCGGTGGATTCCTGCGCTCCGCTGCGCTCTAGCATATACTGCTTGGTTCTGTGGAGGTCAGCAATAGTTGTCTCGGCACGTTAGGTTTAGCTATGCCACGTTTGGTTACGTTGCGTTCGGTGAGGTTAGGACGGGATAGTTTAGACTCCTGTGCTGTACGCTGCTATCCACCGATATCTGCGCTCTATTCCGTTCAAATATTCTCTGCTTGTGCTCTGGGGAGGCCATCAATAGTGGTCTTGGCGCGTTTGGTTTGGTTAGGCTACGTTTGCATATGACAAGTTTCATTACGTTTGACAGAGTATGATATAATTTCGTGTCATTCCATGCCATACGGTGGATTTCTGCGCCCTACACCGCTCCAAAATTTTCTGCTTGGCTCTGGGGTGGCCAACAATAGCGGTTCCGTCGTGTTAGTTTGGGGTACGCTCCGCTTCGTTGGGGTAGGTTGGGAAGGCATGGGTAGGATTTCTTTGACTTCTGTGCCATACAATGAGTTCCGCGGATTTCTGCGCTGCTCATTGCCCTACTATACCTGGCCCAACTATGGGCAGCGAGCAATAGTCGTAGTGGCACGTTATTTTGATTTAGATTATGTTTGGTTTGTTTATGTTGGGCAAAGTACGGTAAGGATAGCTTTGTCTCTCGTGCTGTCCTATGCTATTCGGTGGATTTCTGTGATCTACTGTGCTCTAGTACATTCTGCTTGACTCTGGGGAGGCCGTGAGCATTTGCCACGGCCCGTTGCTTTGAGCTATGCTACGGTCAGTCATGTTAGGTTAGGCCATGTTATGTTACTGTATCGCCGACTTTTGTAACAAACACTGCTATTCGGTGGATTACTGCGCTCTGCATTCCTCTACTGTACTCCGCTCGACTATGAGGTGGCGAGAAATAGTGGCCGTGGCACGTTGTGTTGAGTTACGTTACGATTGGTTAGGTCATGTTAGGAAATGTTTGGCATGGTTGGCTATAACCTTCGTGCTATACCGTGCTTTTCGGTGCATTTCTGTGATATGCTGTGCCCTACCTCTGCCTGCTTTGCTCTCGGAAGACCAGGGGCCGTGGTTGCTGTACGTCATGCTGAGCTACGATACGTTTTGGTAGATTCGGTTAGTTAAGGCTAGGGTAGGTTGCTTTCGCTTTTCTGCTATTCTCTGCAATGTGCAGGATTTCTGCTCACTGCTGTGCTCTAGTACATTCTGCTTCTCTGCGTCGAGGCCAGCAATATTGGTCTCGCAATGTTACGTTGAGTCAGACTGCGTCAGGGTATATCACGTTTGGCTAGGTTAGGGCAGGCTGCGATGACTTTTGTGCTGTACACTGTTATTGCGTGGATTTCTGCGCTGTACATTGCTGTACTATACTCCGCGCGACTCGCGGGGCGGGGGGCTAGCAATAGTGGCCAAGGCCCGATAGGTTGTGTTAGTACACGTTTGGCTAAGTTAGCATTGGTTAAGCTCGGTAAGGTTTTCACAGGCTTCCGTGCTAAACACTGCTATTCGGAGTATTCCCGCGCTTTACGGCGCTCGAGTTTATTAGGGTTAGCCGTGGGAATGCCAGCAATATCGGTCTCGGCACGTGAGGTATATTTAGGCAGAGTTGGATTCAGTTACGATAGACTATTTTTGGTTAGGGTTGCTTCGGCTTTCGTGCTATACACTATTTTCCGGCGTGTTCCTGTGATCTACTGCGCTTTACTGTATTCTGCTTGGCCCTATGGAGTCCGGCAGCAGTGGTCGTGGCACGGTCTGTTGAGTTACGCTGCGTTTGGTTAGGTTGGGTTAGGTCAGGTTGTGTTAGGTCATCTCCGACTTTTGTGCTATTCACTGCAATGCGGAGGATTTCTGCGAACTACTGTATTCTAGTATACTCTACTCGTCTCTCTGGTGGTCAGCAACGGTTGTCTAGACAAAGTTTATTTAAGCTTCCTTTGGATACGTTACGTTTGGCTATGTTAGGATATGCTACTTAGACTTCTGTGCTATTCACTGCTAATCGGTGGATTCCTGCCCTCTCATGCGCTCTAGTATGCTCCACTTGGCTCTCGTGGCCAACAGTGTTGGTCTCGCCACAGTTATGTTGAGTTACACAACGTTTGAATAGGTTTGGTTAGGTCAGGTTATGCTAGGATATCTACGGCGTTTGTGCTATTCACAGCATTGCGCTGGATTTCTATCTATACTGCGCTTTGGAACGTTCTTCTTGTCTCTGTGGAGGCGAGCAGTGGTGGCCTCCTCAAGTTAGGTTGAGTTATGTTACGTTTGGACATGTCACGTTTGGCTAGGTTAGCATATGCTACATTGACTTCTCCGCTTTAAACTGCTATTCGGTGGATTCCTGTGATCTACAGTGCACTACTACAGTCTGCTTTACTCCAGGTTAGGATACGCTACTTTGACGTCTGCGCTATTCACTGCTATTCGGTGAACTTTGGCGCTCTAATGTGCTCGGAGTGCTCTGAGTGCTCTGACAGGCTCTGGGGATGCCAGCAATATTGGCCTCGTCACGTTATGTTTAGATACACTACGTTTGCATATGTAAAGTAAGGACAGGTTATGTCACGGTATGATCGACTCTTGTGCTATGCACTGCTATACGGTGGATTTCCGCGCTCCGCTGTGACCCGGTATATTCTGCTTGCCTCTAAGGAGGCCAGCAATAGTGGTCTTGGCAGGCCAGGTTGAGCTACGCCACCTATGGTTATGTTACGTTTGGCGAGGTTAGGGCAGGATAGCTTAGACATCTGTGCTGTACACTGCCGTCCTCCGACCTCCGTGCTATACTGCGTTCTAATATTCTCCGCTAGGCTCTGGGGATGCCAGCAATAGTGATCTCGTCGTCTTAGCTTTTGTTAGGCTACGTTTGCGTATGACAGGTTTGGTTATGTTGGGGCTGTATATCTTAGACTTTCGTGCCATCCACTTCCATTCGGAGGATTTCTGTGCCCTACTGTGCTCCAAAATGTTCTGCTTCTCTCTGGGGTGGCCAGTAATAGTGCTATCGCCTCGTTAGTTTGAGTTACGTTGCGTTTCTTTAAGGTAGGATAGGAAGGAATGTTTCGGATGTCTTCGGCTTTTGTGCCATACACTGCTATTCGGTGGATTTGTGCGTTCTACATTGCTCTACTGTGCTCTGCACATCACTGGGGAGGCGAGCAATAGTGGTCGCGGCACGTCAGGTCTTGTTAGGTTTCGTGTGGTTAGGTTATATTAAGTTTGGTTAGCGTAGCCTCGTCCTTCTTAATATACACCGTTATTCGGTGGACACTTGTGATCTAGTGTGCTGTGCTGCACTCTGCTCGGCTCAGGGGACTCCAGGAGCAGTGGTCGCTGCGCCTTATTTTTAGATATGCTACGTTTTGTTTGGTTAGGTTAGGACAGGTTAGGTTACAATATCTACGGTTCTTGCGCTTTTCACTGCATTGCGGCGGATTTCTGCGCTCTACCGTAATCTACTTCATTCTGCTTGCGTATGTGGGCGCCAGCAATAGTTGTCTTGTCATGTTAGGTTGGGTTGGGTTACGTTTGGATATGTTACGTTTGGTGAGGGTAGGATAGGACAGTATAGGCTTCTGTGCTATACACTGTTATCCGCGGATAACTGCGCTCTACTGTGCTCCAATATTTTCTGCTTGGCTGTGGCGAGGCAAGCAATAGTGCTCTCGGCATGTTCGGTTTTGTTACGCTGTGTTTGGTTAGGTTAGGTAATGCCAAGCTCAGTCTGGTTGTATTTGACTCTACTGCTGTTCACTGTTATTCGTAGGATTTCTGCGCTCGGCTGTGCTCTACTATACCCTGCTTGGTCTTGTGGAAGCCAGCCATAGTGTTCGAGGAGGACAGCAATGGTGGTTTCGTCATGTTAGCTTGGGCTGGGTTACGTTCGGATCTTGGCACGTTAGGCTGAGCAGGGTTACGTTCCGTTTGGTTAGGTTAGGAAGACTCGGTTCGGATTTATTTGACTTTAGGGCTATAGACTGCTATTTGGTGGATTTCTGCGCCTTGCATTTCTCTACTAAACTCAGCTCCAATCTGGAGAGACAAGGAATAGTTGTCGCGGCAAGTCTGGTTGTGTTATGTTACGATTGGTTGGGTTAGGCTAGGCTATGTTTGGACTGGATACCTGTGACTTACGTGCTGTACTCTGTTGTTCGGTATATTTCTGTGATCTACTGTGATCTACTACATTCTGCTTGGCTCTGGGGAGGCCAGGAGCAGTGGTCGCAGCAAGTTGCGTAGAGCTACGCTACGCGTGGGTAGGTTAGGTTAAGCCTTGTTAGGTTAGTATATCTTCGACTTCTGTGCAGTACACAGCCGTGCGGTTGGTCTCTGAGCACTACCGTGCTCTAGTGCATTCTGCATGCCTCTGTGGAGGCCGCAGTGGTGGCCTCGTCTGGTTAGGTTGATCTAGGCTGCGTTTGTATATGTCACGTTTGGCTGCGTTAAGATAGGATACACTGCTTTTCAGCTGACTTCTGTGATCCACTGGTCTCTACTACATTCTGCTTTGATCTGTGAAGGTCAGGAGCAGTGGTCGCGGCACGTCATGTTGCGTTAAGCTGCGGTTTGTTAGGTCAGATTATGTCAGGTTATGTTAGGGTA
>NW_016926014.1:0-601 GCF_001483705.2 Eufriesea mexicana
GATAGCTTAGACTTTTGACCTGTACACCGCCACTCGGTGGATTTCTGCTTTCTAGATTGCTCTAATATACTTTACCTGACTCTGGGAAGGCCAGCAATACTACTCACGGCACTTTATGTCGAGTTATTCCACGTTAGGTAAGGTTAGGTTAGGACATTTTGGGTTTGTGTATCATACACTTTTGCGTTTTACACTGCAATAAGGACGGTAACTTTGTTCTACTGTGCTCTATTATGTTCTGCTTGTCTCTGGGGAGGCTAGTAACAGTGATCTCGGCACGTTTGGTTGCGACAAGATACTTTCGGTTATGTTACGTATGGTTACGTTGGGATAGAGGAACTTCGACTATTGCGCTATGCACTGCGATTGGTTGGACCCCTGAGCTCTGCACTCCTCTAATATGATCTACTAGTCTCTGCGGACGGCAGCAATAGTGGCCTCGGCACGTCAGGATGAGTTAGGATACGTTTGGTTAAGTTACGTTTGGTCAGGTTAGGACACGATAGCTTTGTTTCTTGAGCAACTATACGGTCGATTTCTGTGCACTGCTGTCCTCTATTGTATTCTGCTTGCCTCTGGGGAGAACAGCAATAGTGGTCTC
>NW_016926015.1:0-455 GCF_001483705.2 Eufriesea mexicana
CCACCCTAGAGACAAGCAGAATATATTAGAGCACAGTAAAGCGCTAATGTCCTACGTATAGAAATGTATAGCACAAAGTTCGAAGCCATCATATCCTAACCTTACCGAACATAACGTACCAAATGTAACACAGCACCTCCCATTGTGCAGAGTCCACTATTGCTTGCATCCCCAGATCCAAGCAGAATATTCTAGAGCAGTGTAGAGCGCAGTAATCCGCGCCATTGCAGTGTGTAGCACAAAAGGCAAAGATATCCTTACCTAACATATCCTTACTTAACCAAACCAAATGTAACATGACTCAACCAAACGTGCCACGGACATATTTACTGGCCTCACGATAGTCGAGCAGAGCATATTGGAGCACAGTAAAGCGCAGAAGTCCGTAGAAATGCAGTGAGTAGCATAAAAGTCAGAGCTATCGCATTCTAACCCAACGTAGCCTAATCAATACA
>NW_016926016.1:0-662 GCF_001483705.2 Eufriesea mexicana
TCAATGTAGCATATCCCAAAAAAGCCAAACGTGATATGTCCGAACGTAACATAGCTCAAGCTATGGTTGAGCCCACCGTTGCTCGCATCCACAGAGATAAGGAGAATGCTCCAAAGCAGAGTATAGCGCCGAAATACACGGCATTGTAGTGAAAAGCACAAAAGCCATGGATACCCTTGCATAGCATGACCAAATCTAACCTAACAAAACGTAGCATAACTCCACCTACCATGCAGCGACCGCTGCTCCTTGCCTCCCCATAGCCGAGCAGAGTGTAATACAGCATAGTAGACAACAGAAATACACCGAATAACACTGTATAGCACGAAAGTCAAAGCTATCATAACCAAAATTAACCTAACCTAACCTAACCCAGACTAACGTGCTACGGCCACCATTGCTCCCCTCCCCAGAGCCAAGCAGAGCACACTAGGGCACACTGAAGCGCAGAAGGGCAGTGCATAGCACAATAGTTATAGCTATCCTATCCTAATGTATCCAACCTTCACACTGCAGAACGTAACATAACTCAACCTAACGTACCTCGACCGCTATTGCTGGTCTCCACAGAATCGCAAAGATATTACTAGGGCACAGTGGAGCGCAGAAATGCACCGCATTGTTGTGAATAGAACAACGGCCTTCGATATCATAGCATAAAC
>NW_016926017.1:0-737 GCF_001483705.2 Eufriesea mexicana
GATACGCTGTTAAGCTCGGATATACTCTGGCTAGGATAGGAGGTGGTACCTTTGGCTTTTGTGCATACACTGCTAACCGGTAGGTTCCAGCGCACTACAGCGTTGTAGTGTGCACAGTCTGTCACTGGGAAGGCCATAAAATGTGGCCTCTGCGCATTGTGTTGAGATAGGATACGGTTGGTTGGGATACGTTAGCCTGCGATTGGTCTCCGTAGCAATGGTTTTCGTGATATACACTGCTATTTGGCGGATTTCTAGTTCTACTGTGTTCTGCTATAATCTGCTCGAATCTGCGGAGGCCAGCAATAGTGGTCACGTCATATTATGTTGGGTTACCTTACGTATAGTTATGTTACGTTCGGTTATGTTCGGATAGGTTAGCTTTGACTTTTGTGCCGTACACTGCCATTCTATGGATTTCTGCGCTCAACATAGCTATAATATTCCCTGTTTGGCTCTGAGAGGGCCAGCAATAGTAATCTCGGCACCTTACGCTTAGTTAAAAGCTTAGTTAATCTGTGTTCGGTTAGGGTTCGTTAGGACAGGTTATGTCAGGACATCTCCCACCCTTGTGCTGTACACAGCTACGCGGTGGATTACTGCGCTCCACTGAGCTCCAGTACATTCTGCTTGGCTCTGTGAAGGATGCAATCGTGGTCTCGGCACGTTAGGGAGGGCTAGGATACGTTCGGTTATGCTAAGTTTGGTTACGTTAGGATAGGGTAGCTTCGACGATT
>NW_016926018.1:0-203 GCF_001483705.2 Eufriesea mexicana
TCCAGCAATATTCTATAGCAGCCCATTGTTTATAGCACGCCAATAGAACCTTTCCTCCTTATTTATGCAAGGAAGATAGCTCACAACGATATTAGAGGATAATGTCAATAAAATTGAATTTTCCTTCCAGATTCTATAGCTTTGCAATGACTATAGCACGCCAACAGAATGTTTCCTCCTTACTTACGCAAGGAAGTTAGCTC
>NW_016926018.1:343-1064 GCF_001483705.2 Eufriesea mexicana
ATTAGTCGAAAATGTCAACCAAATTGTATTTTCCAGCCGCATTCTATATCATTGCAATAGCTATAACATTCAAAAAGCATCGTTCCTCCTTACTTACGCAACGAAGGCATCTCACCACGATTTTAGTCGAAAATGTCAACAAAATTGTATTTTCCAGCCACATTCTGTTTCACTGCAATGGATACAGCACTCAGAATGCATCTTTCCTCCTTACTTATGCAAGGAAGTTAGCTCACCACGATATTAGTAGAAAATGTCAACAAAATTGTATTTTCCAGCCACATTCTGTTTCACTGCAATGGATACAGCACTCAGAATGCATCTTTCCTCCTTACTTATGCAAGGAAGTTAGCTCACCACGATATTAGTAGAAAATGTCAACAAAATTGTATTTTCCAGCCACATTCTGTTTCACTGCAATGGATACAGCACTCAGAATGCATCTTTCCTCCTTACTTATGCAAGGAAGTTAGCTCACCACGATATTAGTAGAAAATGTCAACAAAATTGAACTTTCCAGACTGATTCTATAGCATTGCGACGGCTATAGCACGCCAATTAAATCTTTCCTCCATATCTATACAATAAACTTGGCTCACCGCGATACTAGTCGAAAATGTCAATAAAATTGAATTTGCCATACTGATTCCTTAGCGTCGCAATTGCAATAGCACGCCAATAGAATCTTTCCTCCTTATTTATGCAAGAAGCTTAGCTGACC
>NW_016926019.1:0-230 GCF_001483705.2 Eufriesea mexicana
GTACACCACGTAAGTCGAAGCTATCCAAACATAACCCAGATTATCACAAACAAACCAAACGTAAACTAACTGAATCTAACGCGCCGAGTCTACTATTACTGGCCTCCACATCGACGAGCTGATTTTAGTAGGCAATGTAAGGCGCGGAAATCCACGCAGTGGTAGTTTATATCATAAAAGTCAAAGCTCCCCTGTCCTAACCAAACCATACGCATCATAACCGAACGTAA
>NW_016926020.1:0-325 GCF_001483705.2 Eufriesea mexicana
CCACGAAAGTCAAGGCAGTCCAAACCTAACTCGACCGATCATATCCAAATCAAACGTAGCCTGACAAAGCCTAACTTGCCGAGGCAACTATTACGGGCAACCTCAGGATCGCGCGGAGTACAGTAGAGTAATGTAGGGCGCAGATATCCACCGAACAGCGGCGTATAGCACAAAAGTCGATGCTACACTCTGCTAACCTCACCAAACATACCGATGCTGACATATACTAACCTAACCAATCGTGAAATTACCATGCGTAGCATAACACATCCTGTCGTGTCGGGACCACTGGGTCCCCAGAGTCGAGCAAGGTATAGTAGAGCGC
>NW_016926021.1:0-252 GCF_001483705.2 Eufriesea mexicana
GTAAGTACAGCCATCTACATGTCAGGGAATTGGTTTATTCAAAACCTATAATCTGTTATAGCATGATGAATAGTTCGCCCAACTCCTTCAATCTAATGGCAAGTACAGCCATCTACTTGCCAGACAATAGGTATATTGAAAATCTATAATCTGTTATAGCATCGTGAATAGATCGCCTAACTCCTTCAATCCAATCTCAAGTAATGCCATCTACTTACCTGGGAATAGGCCTCTTCAATATCTATAGTATGT
>NW_016926021.1:386-596 GCF_001483705.2 Eufriesea mexicana
CATACAATGGCAAGTACAGCCATTTACATGCCAGAGCATTAGTCTATTCAAATTATATAAGCTGCCATAGCTTGGTGATTAGATCGCCTATCGCCCGCAATCCAATGGCATGTACCGCCAGATACTTGCTAGGGAAAAAGTCTATTCAAAGTCTATAATCTGTTATAGCATCGTGAATAGATCGCCTAACGCGTTGAATCCAGTGGCAAG
>NW_016926022.1:0-647 GCF_001483705.2 Eufriesea mexicana
TCACGGCGCGTTAGGTTAATGTAGGATACGTTTGATTACATTACGTCTGGATAGGTTAGGACGCTGTTGCTTTGGCTTTAGTGATATATACTGCTTATCGTTGGATTTCATAGCCCCGCATTGATCTACTATAGTCTGATCGACTATTGGGCGGCAAGCAATAGCGGTTGAGTTGATTGAGTAACGTTACGTTTGGTTAGGTTATGTCCGGACAGTGCACTGTAGGATGGCTTTGACTTTTGTGCTATGAACTGCCATTCGGTGGATATCTGCGCACTGCTGCTCTCTAGTATATTCCACTTTGTTCCGGGGAATCCAGCGACAGTGGTCGCGGCACGTTACGCTATGTTAAATTTCGCTTGGTTGTATAACGTTTGGACAGGTTGAGATTGGATAGCTGTGACTTTTGTGCATACGCTACAATTTATCATGTGTCTACGCTCAACATGCTCAGCGTTGCTGTACTGTGCTCTGCTCGGCTCTGGGGAGGCCAGTCGTAGTGTTCCAGTCACCGTTGCTTTATTTTGGCTACGTTTGTTTGGGTTAGGAGAGGATAGCATTGACTTATGTGCTATATACTTCTGTTCGGTGAACTTCTGCGCAATACTGTGCTCTAATATGCTCTTCTTGTGTCGGGGGATACCAGC
>NW_016926023.1:0-468 GCF_001483705.2 Eufriesea mexicana
ATTGTCGTGCTATAGCCATTGCACTGCAATAGATTATGGTTGGAAAATTCATTTTTATTGACATTTTCGTCTGATATCTTGGTGAACAATGTTTCTTGCATAAATAAGTGCGAAATATACTATTGGCGTGCTACAACCATGGTAATGCTACAGAACATGGCAGTAAAATACAATTTTATTGACATTATCGACTATTATCGTGGTGACCTAACTTTCTTGCACACAGAAGGAGGAAAGGTTCTACTGGCGTACTATAGTCACTGCAATGCTATAGAATCTGGCTGAAAAATTCAATTCTATTGACATTTTCGTCTAAAATCGTGGTCACCTATCTTTCTTGTATAAATATGGACGAATTATTCTATTGGCGTGCTATAGCCATAGCAATGGTATGGAAACAGGAAACTGGCTGGAAAATTAAATTATATCGACGTTTTCGACTCACATCGTGGTGGCCGAAGTTTGTTG
>NW_016926024.1:0-1418 GCF_001483705.2 Eufriesea mexicana
CAAATTAGGTTGAGTTGGGTTACGTTTGGTTTGGTTAGGAGTGGATGGCTTTGACTTTAGTGCAACGGTCTGCTATTAGTTGGATCTACGCTCCCGACAGTGCTTTAATATGTCAGCTCGGCCCTGGGAAGGCCAACTACAGTGGTCTCGGCTCGTTATGTTGATTCATGTCCGTTCGGTTAGGTTGGGTTAGGCAATGTTTGGTCAGGATAGCTTTAAGTTTTGTGCTGTGCACTGTTTTTCAGAGGATTTCTGCGATCTACTCTGTTCTAGTATGTCCTGCTTGGCTCTGGGGATGGCAAAAACAGCGGTGTCGGCACGTTAGGTTGAGTCTGGCTATGTTTGGTTATGTCCTGTTCGTTTGGGTAAGGCTTTGGTAGTTTTGAATTTTCTGATAAACTTTGCGACTAAGTAGATTTCTGCGGCCTGATCTCCTCTATTAATTTCTGCATGGTGCTGGGGATGCCAGCAATAGTGGACGCGGCACGTTGGGTTGTGTTATCTTTCGTTTGGTTGTGTTACGCTTGGCTAGGTTAGGATAGGGTCACTTCGACTTTTACGCTTTACATTGTTACTCGGTGGACTCCTGCCCTCTATATTGCCCTACTATACCCTGCTCTACTCTGTAGAGACTAGTAATAGCTGCCGTGGCGCGATAGGTATAGTTTGGTTACGTTTGGTTGGGTTAGGTTAGGCTACATTTGGTGAGGATGGTTGTGACTTGTGTGTTATATAATGGTAGTCGGTGTATTTCTGTACGCTGCTCTGCACTAATACGTTCTGCTAGGCCCTTGGGACGCCAGCAGTTGGTGTCTGGTCTCGTTACGTCTAGCTATTCTACGTTTGGTTACGTTAGGCTAGGCCTGGTTAGGTTAGGATATCTTTGACTTTTGTGCTATAAACTTTTATTTCTCGGCTTTCTGCGCTCTACTGTGCACTAGTATATTCTTCTTGGTTATTGGGTTGCCAGCAGTAGTGGTTTCTGCTCGCTAGCTTATGTTATGTTGCGTTCGGTTGTACTACGTTTGGGCATGTTGTGATAGGATATCTTCGACTTTTGTGCCATACGCCGCTATTCGGCGGATTTTTACGCTCTACGTTGCTCTACTCTACTCTGCTCGACTCTGGGGATGCCAGTAATAGTGGTATCGGCCCGTTAGTATTAGTTAGGTTACGTTTCGTTACGTTACGTTGGTTCGGGTAGGTTAGGATAGATTTGACTTTCGTGGTATACTCTGCTATTCGGTGGATTTCTACGCTCTACAGTGCTGTATTGTGCTTTGCATTTCTCCGGGAAACCAGTAATGGTGGCCTCGGCACGATAGGTTGAAATACGATACGCCTGTTCTGGTTACGTTAGCTCTGGTTAGGCTCGGATACCTTCGACTTTTCCACTTTACACTGCGATTCCATGGATA
>NW_016926025.1:0-482 GCF_001483705.2 Eufriesea mexicana
GGTTGGAAAATTCAATTTTATTGACATTTTCAACTAATATCGTGGTGACCAAACATTCTCGCAAATATAAGGAGGAAAGATTCTACTGGCGTGCTATAGCCATTACAATGCTATGGAATCTGGCTGGAAAATACAATTTTATAGACATTCTAGACTAATATCGTGGCGAACTCACTTTCTTGCATAAATAAGGAAGAAATATTCCATTGGCGCGTTACATCCATTGCATTGCTATAGAATCTGAATCTGGCTTGAAAACACGATTTTATGGACATTTTCGACTAATATCGTGGTGAGATACCTTTCCCGCATAAATAATGACGAAAGATTCTATTGGCGTGCTATAGTCATTGCAGTGCTGTAGAATCTGCCTGGAAAATTCAATCCTATTGGCATTTTCGACTAATATCGTGGAGACAACGTTTTCTTACATAAATAAGGACGATAGATACTATTAGCGTGATATAGACATTGAAATGCTA
>NW_016926026.1:0-1177 GCF_001483705.2 Eufriesea mexicana
TGACATTTTCGACTTATATAGTGGTGAGCCAACTTTTTTACATAAATAAGGAGGAAAAATTCTATTGGTTTGCTATCGCCATTGCAATTCGATAGAATTTCACTAGAAAGTTCTGTTATATTGACAATTTCGACTAATGCCGCGGTGAGCTAACTTTTTTACATAAATAAGGAGGAAAAACTCTATTGGTTTACTATAGGCATTGTCCTCGAATTTTCCTATATTTTTTTATTCGACAATGCTCTATGCCCATCTATTAAAGGACTTTGATAGGACAGGGCTTTATAGGACATTATAAAAAGACAGGGATTTGAAATTACTACCATTATTACTACGCTAATGGGATACCGGAGTATTGCTCAATTATAGAACAATTATATTTACATTTTCTACTAATATCGTGGTGAGCTAATTTTTTGAGAATATAAGGAGAAAAAATTCTACTGGTTTGCTGTAGCCATTGCAATTCGATACAATTTGCGTAGAAAGTTCAATTATATTGACATTTTCGACTAATATCGTGGTGATCTAATTTTTCCACATAAATAGGGAGGAAAAATTCCATTGGTTTGCTACAGCCATTGCAATTCGATAGAATTTGACTGGACAGCTGAATTGTATTGACATTTTCGACGTATATAGTGGTGAGCCAACTTTTTTACATAAATAAGGAGGAAAAATTCTTTTGGTTTTCTATCGCCATTGCAATTCCATAGAATTTCACTAGAAAGTTCTGTTATATTGACAATTTCGACTAATGCCGCGGTGAGCTAACTTTTTTACATAAATAAGGAGGAAAAACTCTATTGGTTTACTATAGGCATTGTCCTCGAATTTTCCTATATTTTTTTATTCGACAATGCTCTATGCCCATCTATTAAAGGACTTTGATAGGACAGGGCTTTATAGGACATTATAAAAAGACAGGGATTTGAAATGTAGAGATTATCACAGACCATTATTACTACGCTAATGGGATACCGGAGTATTGCTCAATTATAGGACAATTATATTTACATTTTCTACTAATATCGTGGTGAGCTAATTTTTTGAGAATATAAGGAGAAAAAATTCTACTGGTTTGCTGTAGCCATTGCAATTCGATACAATTTGCGTAGAAAGTTCAATTATATTGACATTTTCGACTAATATCGTGGTGATCTAATTTTTCCACATA
>NW_016926027.1:0-603 GCF_001483705.2 Eufriesea mexicana
CTTAAACGCAGAATGCTATCAATTTCTAAATTTAGGAACAAGTAGTAGTGACCCTGTTGATCATCGTATTGTTGGATTTGATGTCGCTAATGCTATTGTTAGTAAAAAAGCAGGTTTTGATTGTAGTTTGTGGTACTGGTATTAGTATTAGCATTACCGCAAATCCTATTAATGGTGTCCGTTGTGCTCTTTGATATGAAGAAGAAACAATAAGATAGGCAAGGCTTCATAATGACTCTAATGTTTTAGCAGTGGGTGCTAATTACTTCTCATAAGCCAGCAGAACTTGTTGAATTATTCTTAAATACAAAAGCATGTGCTGAAAAAGACATCAATTGATGGTTGCCAAACTAAAATAATTTTAGTTGTATGGAGAGGATGTATAAAAATGGATGAATCTTTCGATGCGGGTCTTGACGCAGAAATGTGGGTCTTGACGCAGAACTAATAAAAGTAGTGAACGATGAATGACAACATCGGCCGAATCATTTTGAATTATTTGCTTCAATATACTATGTATCTCTAGCTGTAATTTCCTGAAACAATACTATCTGATAAGCATGCAGAAGGTTATCCCTGTAGGATATATTAAAATGTTTGCGA
>NW_016926028.1:0-1927 GCF_001483705.2 Eufriesea mexicana
ATAGATGTATGGATGTATGGGTGGATGGATTTATGGATGTGTGGATGTATGAATGCATGGATGCATGGATGTATGGATGGATAGATGTATGGAAAGAAGGATGTATGGATGGATGTATGTATGGTTGAATGGTTGTCTGGATGGATGGATATATGGATGGATTGAGGTATGGATGGACGGATGTACGTATGTATGAATGTATGGATGTACGAATGTATGGATGTATGGATGTATGGTTGTATGGATGTATATATGAATGGATGCATGGATGGATGGATGTATGAATGCATGTATGTATCGATAGATGGATGTATGTGTGTATGTATGGATGTATGTACGGAACTATGTATGGTTGGATGGATGTATTTATGGATGGATGTATGGGTGAGTGCTTGTATGGATGGATGGATGTATTGATTGTATGGATGGATGGATGTATGCATGGATGGATTTGTGGATGTATGGATGTGTGGATGTATGGATGAATGAATGGATGGACGTATGGATGGATGGATATAATGATGGATGGATGTACTAGTGTATGGACGTTTGTATGCTTGGATGTATGGATGTATGGCCGTATTTCAGTTATGCATGTACGGATGTTTGTACGCATGGATGTATGGATGTAAGAATATATGGATTTACGGAGGCATGGATGTATGGATGTGTCGGTGGTCGAATGTATGGCTGAATGGACGGGAGAATGGATGAATGTATGGATGCATGTGCGGATGAGAGTATTCATGTTTGCATGGATGTATGCACGGATGTATGGATGTATGTATGGATGTATGGATGTGTGGGTGTATGCATGTATGGATGTACGTATGTATAAATGTATGGATATAAGAATGTATGGATGTATGCAAGTATGGATGTATGAATGAATGGACGTATGGGTGTACGAATGTGTGGATGTACGGATGAATGGATGTATGGATGGATGGATGATTTATGGATGTATGGATGTATGGATGTATGTATGTATGGATGTACGAATGTATGGATGTACGAATGTATGTATGTACGGATGTATGGATGTATGTATGTGTATATGTATGGATGAATGGACGGATCGGTATATGAGCGGATGGATGTATGGATGGCTGCATGCACGGATGTATGTATGGACGCATTTACGGATGTATCTGTGGATTTATGTATGGATGAGTGTATGAGGGTGTGCATGGTTGTATGGATGTACGTATGCATGGACGAGTGCATGGATGGGTGGATTTATGGATGTATGGATGTGTGGATGTATGGATGTAAGTATGAATGAATGTACTGTTGTATGTATGGATGTATGTATTGATGTCTGTATGGATGCATGTATGGATGGTTGGATGGGTGGGTGGATGTATGGATGTATGGATGTATGGTTCGATGGATGTATGGATGGTTGGATGTAGGAGTGGATGGATGTATGGAAGTATTGGTATATGGATGTTTGGATGCATGAATGTATGTATGGATGAATGTATGGATAGATAAATGTATGGAGCGTTGGATGTATGGATGGGTGGTTGTATGGCTGGATGGATGTATGGGAGGATGGGTATATGGATGGATGAATGTATGGATTGATGGACGTATGGATGGATTGAGGTATGGCTGGTTGGACGTACGGATGAATGGATGTACGGTAGAATGGGTGTATGGATGAACTAAGGTATGGATGTATGTATGAATGGATGTCTGGATGTATGTATATATGGATGTATATATGTATTGGTGTGTGGAATGAAGCATGTATGGATGGATGGAGGTATGGTGGATGGATTTGTGGATGTATGGATGTATGAATGTATGGATGCATGGATGGATGGATGTATGTATGGACGGATGTATGGATGTATGAATGGATGGATGTATGCATGTATGGATGTATGTACGAATGGATGTATGGATTTAAGAATGTATG
>NW_016926029.1:0-1143 GCF_001483705.2 Eufriesea mexicana
AAAAAGTAAATTGCGTCGTACGAACTGACAGCCACTGACACATTCGGCACTATTTTAGAAAAAGGCACAATCGAAACCGAAGAAAAATGTCCAATCCCGTTAAGGAATAAATCACTCTACGCGAATCAGTGGAAAATGCCGATTCAAAAAGCCTAATTCAAAAGATAGATGCCAAAAAAGTAAATTGCGTCGCACGATCTGAGAGCCACTGGCACCTTCGGCACTATTTCTCGAAAACGCACGCTAGGAACCGGAAAAAAATATCCGATTTCGTTAAGGGAAAAATTACTCTACGCTGTTATGCCGAAAAAATCTAACCGAGAAGCCTAATTTCAGAAATATAGGCGAATAAAATATACTGTGTAGAGCGATTTCACAAGCACCTGCTTTTCTGTTACTTTGGTATATATATGCACCTTCAATTGTAATATAATTGCCTTACTGGATCGAGAGCAGCCTATTCTAAGCAGTAGTTATGAAATATTCTAATCTAAAATTAAAATTTATAATGTAAAAGAGATAATACATAACTATGTTGCAATGGAATGTCAAGATCGAAGAAAAATTGAAATAACTATTAAAAAGCTGTCTATTCAGAGTAATGTTGATCAAATATTCCAACGAACTGTCGAAATCTAGAATCTTCTATTGCCGATAATAACGGACAATGCAGTAGTATCATAGGATACGGCACTCACGCCACTTTATTTCCCACGTGTATCGTTATGCTATTTACACTATGTAACATAACTTTTTTTCACATGTAGTATATTACCACCGTAGAAATGTTCACAGTTAGTAATCCTGAACTTCATAAAGTAATTAAGACGTCAATCAGCGATATCACTACTTCACGAAACGTTCTGAGATTTAAAGTTTTATTTTGACGCGGGAGAATATTGCACGATGTTACTGTTATGCCCGCTTGCCGCCAACTGGAAGTTGGCTGCAGCCGGATGTGCTAGGTATTTTTGTAGCGGGAAAATGTTGCATCTTTGAAGTAGCTATGTGATAAAGTATCGATGTAAAACATCAAACGATGCCTCTTATATTTAATAACGTCAATGATGCAAATATAGATATATTTCTGTTGCGAAAAATTCCAAATTTCTATAATTAATTTATGAACTGAAATTATTAGCT
>NW_016926029.1:6238-46524 GCF_001483705.2 Eufriesea mexicana
AGGATAAAGTGGTCTATCATTCTACAAAAAAGGGGAAATATTATATTTATATCAATTATTGATATATTTTCTTGTAAACATTAAATTTACCTCATTTACAAGTGCTTCTTCGAGTTTAAGCATACTATATATAGATTCTCCAGTAGCTCTACCAGAAATTGTATGCTTATTCTGCAAATCTGGTGTAGAACTAAGAATAAAGAAGTATTGGGAACTATTGTCATCTTTCTAGCATTAACCATAGCAATTAAATCTCGTCGACAAAAACGTAATCGTGTATGAAATTCGTCCTAAAACATATATATCCAATAATTATTTTTCGATAAAAAAGGAATTCATTTTATTTTTAAATATAGTCTCACTTTTAATGGTTCTCCATATATTTTACCACCTTCTCCTGTACCCGTGGGATCACCACCTTGTGTTATGAATCCTTTCATAATTTTATGAAATATAGTGTCATCCTAATAACCTTTCATACATAATTGTATGAAATTTCTGCCCTTGGAGTTTCTTTTACATATTTTCATAATTCTAGCTCAATATGACCAACAGTTGTTTTCATTATATCCTAGTTATAACAAAGATATTAATTTGATTAATGTAAAATACTTTTAAAATCAAATTTCTTAAAATTTGTTATTTATTATTGTAATTCAAATTAGAAATTACTGAATATATTAATATAGAAATTTAGAAAGTAAATATTGTATATCGGTTAAATTTTAAAAAACAGATATACAATCCATTGAAATATTATTAACTAATACCTATTACTTTACTCTTGGTGGCTAGCTCTTGCATATAAATATTACTCATGTTTGTATGTCTCCTGTAATAAAAAAAAAACCTTCGTCAATATTATTTCATACTAAATCTTTAGTCATTTATAAATCAGTCGTACAAATTGTTTTTTTCTTGAATAACCATCAACAAGTGAGGCATACCTTTCACCTCCTTTTGATGTTGACTTTCTTGGCTCAATCAATTCCATGTGCCACAGCCCATTTATTCCTGCTACTTTTATAGTTTCCAAGTCCCTCTAAATATTTCTACAAATTTGTGCCTTAATGGAACAATTACACTCTATATTCAATATATATTTAACTTTTACAACCATTACCAAGTGTTCATTCTCCATCTCTTCAATGATCCTTATATTAGCATGTTCATGCCTCATATCCTTCTCTGTTGATACATATGCTGGCCCTTTCCTGTTTCTTTATTCGACATAATATGCGTTTCCTCTTCTGACACCTTTCATTCGAACCACTAAATTAATTTCATTCCTTTTTGTGTGCCAAGCCATCCTCCATTTTCTGTATCTTTATTTGACCATCAAGGATTTCTATCTTGTATGTTATATCGTTAGCTGACCTAAAATCCAATAGACATATCATAACATATTTGTATTGCTGCTTCAATTTTTCTCGCTATAAAATATAATTCTTGGCATCTAATGGCTCTACGCTGGTGATATTCCATGAGTCCAATATTTTTCTACCGTTGCGTGTACCTTTTTATTTCAACAGAATATTCATTTCTCAACCAAGCTCTGCTATCACTAATAAAAGGTGGAAAAACAATGGCTCATAACTTAGGCTATTGAATTACAACTAAAGGTTATGTTAATACAAATACTTACATACTTTTCGTGATGCAGGCACAACTGCATGGACACAACAATACTTCCGGCGTTTGTTTGCCATTTTTTCTCATTCCCTATGCATTTTCCTTTTCACTTGGCGAAAAATTAAGAAATCACTCAATTTCTGTGATGAATTTATGAAATTCTATAACTGCGTAGTGATGGCGTACCTTTGCACATTTGTCGTCTGTCAGATAAAGAAATGAGTGCTGATTGTCTAATTAAAACCGCTGTTTCGGCAGAATTTATTAAAGAATGTAGCAAACTTTATGATTTTATTTATTAAAATAAATTAAGATATATTAGGTGCACGTAACCAGAGTTAGTAAACTATTTGCGAAACTATTCCAAAGTCATAGGTGGCGCTGATCGCAGGCGGTAAAATTTGTATTCGAACTGGATACTAGAAATCAATTCGACAGTAAAAAATTAATAAATTGCCAAGTTTTTGTAATTAATTCATGAAAATTTATAGCTGCACAGCAAAGTTGGAATTATAGGCAACATTCTTATAGGATGTTTAATTTAATAATTAATACTTACATGAGCGATAGGTATTGTATTTCCTGTAGTAAACAAGATTGCTATAGAAAAGTATTTTTCTTACATAATATTATTATTTTGTAATAAATATAAACTAGCATAAGGAAGCGTAAAGAATAAATTTTTTTATAAAGAAATTTTATTTACAATTTTTTCATAGACGAAAAATGAACACAACAGCAAGAATAGTTTAAAAAACTACCAACTATGGGACGAGAATCGAACCACGGTCCATTACCACAGGAATATTCATCTATTGTTTTTAAGCCACGACTGCACTCGTAAAATGATGGAAATAAATCTGTAATTACGAAAGTAATGAAACTTTAATCGTAAATATCTCAAAAACTATTGAGTAGTTGCGGCTATAATGATATATTTTCTTAAACTGCATTATGAAATCTATATACCTGTAAAATTTCAACTAAATCGATGGTCCGAAGGACTTGCACTCTCCTTGTAGAATGAAGTAATGGGCGAGAAGTAAAAACGTGAAAAGATACATTCTCGTTTTAAAAGTTAGGTGGGTATTTGTGTTCAGCATAGTAAACTGTGCAGGGAACACTTAATGGATATTGCAGGTTGGAGAAAAAGTTAAAATTTGTTGGACATTGTTACCTATAATGCTATCCGCGCCTGTATGCCTGCAAAACGGCAGACAAGAGTGCACCGCGGATTACATACGCTCTCTCGTATAAAAGCGAGCGTTGCCTATTTCTTTCCGTTGTTTCGTTCCTTCTTCCACGACTGTCTAACGTTCTTGTTCGTGATTGATTTTGATTATTGATCAGTCGCATGGTGATTGGAAGACGCATGGAGATACCTCTTCAAGCAGGATCGATTCGATCCACGTTTCTCTTTTACTTATTCTGTGCGTTATGGTTTACTGGGACCGTCATCGACGGTATAAGTGCAGCAAGTAAGTGACGTTTTTTGTTCAAGCTTTATTTCCTTTGGTAACGTTTCGTTAAATCAATGATCGTTTCGTATACGAACCCGGACGTATTTAAAAATGAATGCATATACGAATGAAAAAGTCGGAAACGCGTACTTGGATGATCGATCGAGCGAAGGAAACGTCTCGTTTCGTTCGTAAACGGAAGCAATGCTGACCGATAGACTTATCTATTCTTGACATCCTCCGCGTGTTATCGCTGATTGCTTTTTCTGTCATTGCTAGATTTCGCGGGGGATATTTTTCGAAGCCAGAAACATAACGAGCCAGCCAACTTGCGTCTCGAGAAAGATGCTTCGACTGGAACGGTACGAAGCAATGATCTATAATACGCTGTCATTTTTGAACGACAGAGAGAGAGAGAGAGAGAAAGAGAGAGTTCTTGTTTAGGTCCCATCGATGCTTCCAACGTGTACCGGGCCATACGGCAAAGCGGGTCATTGCGAGTACTTGAAACGATGTTTTTCCCAGGACTATGCTTCGAATTTTACCATGGCTATGGATCACTCGTGCACCATCGAACGAACGTGAGAATTCAATTTTCTCGATAAAAAAAAAAAATCTGAAAGTAGGTCGAACTGAGTGGAACGAAACGATAATAGGTATTTAGGAATTTGTTGCGTGAAACATTGGAACGGATTGCGCAGAAAATCTACGACCCAAGAGAGTTTCGCTGAGATTCTACCGCTAATTGCTGGTACGTAACGATCGACCGAGCGAAGAAGAAACTAGCCAACTCGCTGGTACGTACGTAAGTACGTTTCATGCTTAGTTTCAGCTCACGACGATGAAGGTCATGACGAGGCAGGGACGTACGATAAAGGGAGTAGAATCGTTTGGTCGGAAAAGGAGAGGACGTCGACGTCTCGACCTCGAATTCCGGAAGCATCGAGAGGATGCGGGACAACGTGGAAAAGTCGAAGCAGATTGGTAGGTGGCAGACCGGCCGATCCCAAAGAATGGCCTTGGATGGCGGCTCTCCTCAAGGAAGACCAAACTCAGTACTGCGGCGGAGTCCTCGTCACCGATAGACACGTTTTGACAGCTGCCCATTGCGTGAACAGGTAACAGCTCGGTGGTTGTAAACTTCGCGCTAACCCAGCTATCGATTCGCTTTCCTTTTGCCGATCAGCTACAAACCTTGGGACATCAAAGTCAGGCTCGGCGAATACGATTTCACGACCGCGGAGGAGACGAGGGCTTTGGACTTTGCTGTTACCGAGATACGTGTGCATCGAGATTTTGATTATACCACGAACGAGAACGACATAGCGATGATCAAGTTACATCGACCAACGGTATTCGACAGTTACATTTGGCCCGTGTGCTTACCACCGGTGGATCAAACCTTTGAGAACAAGAGCGCGGTGGTAACGGGTTGGTAACTGTTCGATGATATTATCTTTTCGTAATTTTTCTTTGTTTTTCAAATAAACATCAAATTCGACGATGCACGAGCTTTCAGGTTGGGGTACTCGGTACTACAAAGGTCCTGCTAGTACAGTTTTGATGGAAGTCGGAGTTCCGGTATGGCCGCAAAAGAAGTGCGCGAAAAGTTTCGTTCAACGAATTCCCAATACGACTATTTGCGCCGGTGCTTACGAAGGTGGACGCGATGCTTGTCAGGTAAAAAAGCACGATAAACAAAATCGTGCGAAACAAGGCTAATTAGGCGAAATGATACACAGGGTGACTCGGGTGGACCGCTGCTGCACCAGCTCGGGAACGGTAGATGGGTGAACATCGGAATAGTGTCTTGGGGAATTCGGTGTGGAGAAGCGAAACGTCCTGGAATATACACGAGAGTGAATTCCTATCTCGATTGGATATTCGAAAACGCTGTATTCTAGATTCCCGTTGTATAATCGATCACGTTTAAATCGAGCATAGAGAAGCATGAAACGCTGACGGAAAATAAATTGACTGTCGTGCGTGGAAACGAAGAAACTTTATTTTTCCGAATATCGGCTGTTACATCGTTGAAAAAGAGATTGACACGAATAGAGAGAAATTCGATACTTAGGACACGTGGCGCTCGTCACGCTAGACCAGAATTTTCATACTTTCTTTTATCGCGTGGGCGCGCATACGAACAAGCAATGCACGCATACGGCACTGTGCGCTCGGGTTCCGCACAGCGAATGAACGTCCGAAGATTCCTCGACTGAATCTCGATAGTTGGACGACTTACTTTCGGACGAGGTCCAGCCTCTCTTTTCCTTTGTTATTTACGTCGATATTTAACCTCGAAGTTCTCTTTGAAAGACCTTGAAAAGACACGCGCGCCCTTGTGTGTCGCATCCAAGACGAGCCACCTTTTTTATTTTCCACATTTTGCGACGATACGAAAAATGCTAGCAACATAATTTAAATGGTATCAAAGGACGAATGTCTGATAAAGTCAATGTCTTCGTTTCGTTGTAATTTTCTTGGACTTTTTAAATCAGGGATGGCTCTCGTACGTAAATGTATTTATATAGAAGACAAGTAGGTGGCCTCTTTTAAGCTGAACACTCTGCAGATGTACATGTACGTATATACATATATGATCAATTTCGGCAAACAGAATCGTATGCGCGCGAAATCTGCACTCACGCGAATACGTAACGTTTTTCTCTTCTCTTTCTTCCTCTTCCTTCGTGTTTCGCTTCGATCGCACGTCTCCTCCAAAGTTTTATTCGAGCGCGTGATTTGTGTCGGGGCGTGTTTCGATGGAATCGACGAAAATCAATAACGCGGTACGACGAGAGAAATGCGAAAGACAGACAAATACTATTTTCGAAATCACTAACCATCCAGACCACTCCCCTCCGTCGTTACCGTTCTCTTTCCGCTTGTCGCGATCGATTCTCGCGCACGCGCAAAAAATAATTTCTTCTACAATACGATGAAGTTTTTTGGATTTTAACGATTTCTCTATTGAAAGCGCTAGTCCTTGAGAAGTGTCGATGACACCTGCCGAAATACGAAACAGATATCCGAAAAGAGGGAGAAGAGAGCGATAGAGGGGGGCGGCGGAAAAGGGAGAGAGAATGAGAAAGAGAGAAGCAGGAAGGGAGGGAAAGATAGACCGTGACATAAAGGAATGAGTGACGAAAGCACTAATCACAACGAAGAAGTAACAGTCTCTCTCTTTTCCCACCGAGATGTATGCCAGCCCCTTCTCTCCTCGATACAATAAATAACGATCGTGTTCCCGTAATGTTTATTTTTACTTCGAAAGGCATACTTTCGAACATGTGGACCCAAATTTCGATCGGAGACGCCGATCGGAAGTTGCTTGGCTGCTACTCTACGCGAAACGATGGTACACGTGTTACGGATGAGGTCGATTTATCGACGGAAGATCGGAAAGTGTCGGGTGATACAAGAGTCGAGAGAAATGGAACTAGACTCGCGAAGGGGGTGTCGTGGGTACCAGAAGCGGTGCGTTTGGACCGCTTTCCGTGTGATTCGGCACATTTTCGCCGGCTTGATAGGAACGTCGACCTTGGGAAATGACGTTGGTCGACAGCGTCGACCCGATAGACGACCGATTTCGGGATGGCGAACCGTTGCCTATCGTACGACCGTGACTAGCTACGCCGTTTCCGGTTGCAAACACGCCCCCGCCGTTGTTTCCAACACTATTATTGTTATTCCAACCTCCACTGCCACCACCTCCACCACCACCTCTATCTCCATCTCCACCGCCATCGCCACCACTATCGCAATTTTCATTACCAATATCGCGACTGCCTTCGCAATCACTTTTATCTTTGCTATCTACTTTCCGATTTTGCATCGAAGCATCGCGTTGACTCGTAACCTGTTGTCGAAACTGACCCTTTTGCTGATTCGTTTGTGATCGTTGCTGTTCTTGGCGCCCTTTCTGAACGACTCGATGATTTTGGTCCTGGCAATTCTGTTGCGTCGACAAATAGGATCGTACATCTTGCACCTTTGTTTGATCCGGTCGATGCTGCGCTACGACATTTGGATGATCGACACACGATCGTGATTGATCGATTGTTGTGGCCAAAATTTGATTGCTCGGCGTTGCAATCGTTGTCATGGCTGTTGCCGTCATCGTCGTCGTCGTTATTATCGTCGTGGTTGCCGCCGTTATCGTTGTCACAGGTATCAACGTTGACGACGAAGCATTTGCTTGTTGAACGTTGTTATCGATAGACTTTTCACCGATCAACCAGTACGTGGTCATGGTGCCTTTACCCTGAAAACGAAAGGGATCGAAACGCTAAGTTTTTCTCCGATTTCGGCACGAAATCAAGAGTCTCACCTTTAAGGTAACCTCGCCTCTACAAACGAGTTCAAATGTCCCGAAAGTGTCCAAGATTTCTTTCGTTTTCGGGCTAACGTGAATCTTCAATGCTGTAAGCAGAAGAAAAACATATTCGAGATAGTAAGAAGCGATATTAGAAATAAGGAACAACTGTCCGATTACCTTCTCCGTTACTCTCCATCCTAGACGCGGTGTTGACAGTGTCTCCGAACAAGCAATATCTAGGCATCTTTAGACCAACTACACCAGCCACGCAAGGTCCTGAAATCACGATTAATCTGTTAAATAATTATTTACGTAGGTTCAGCGTGTGATTTACGACGACATAGGAGCACGAGAGCGGACAGAATGAACAAGGGTTACGCGACATATCGATGAAGGAAAAGGTCGATGTTAAAGCAGAAAGAGAATTTCATATTCGACGAAACGAAAAGGAACAAAGGAGAAATGTGCTGATGTTATATTCCATTTTACCGGAATGCATTCCAATTCGAAGCTTTAGTTGTTCTGTTGGTCTGTGACGTATACTAAAGGTCATCACGGTATCTCTTAACGCTAAGCTCATCCTCGCAATTTCTCTGGCATGGTTCGTTCCATTTCTCACTGGTAATCCTGACACTACCATATACGCGTCGCCTATCGTCTCCACCTAGAAAAGAATATCGCGCTATATCTTGTCCCATGATCGAATACAATGGTATGCGCGCGCGCGTATCAATTCAGATGAAATATTCCTTTGCCGAGTTAGTAAAGTGGCAATGTTTATTGGAAAATGTTTGCTCGAAAAATCGTAATCTCACCTTGTAAACGTCAAAGTTTTCGATGATAGAGTCGAAACACGTGTACAGATCGTTGAGTAAATCTACGACCTGGAGAGGTGTACTCTCGGCAGAGAGCTTGGTAAATCCTACGATGTCGCTAAAGTAGATGGTCACTTGGTCATAAGTTTCGGCTATCACGCTCTGGCCGACTATCAACTGGGAAGCGACAGATCTAAAAATTCCGTTCAACGAACCGGTGAGTATAGATACATACGCATAGTGACGGAAAAATGGAACGGTGTCCTTTCGAAGGTTCGACGACGAGGTGGTGTACGATGACGAACTCGAGATACGATCTCTAAAAGTCAGATCCGACTTACTTTGGTAACAACTGGTATAGAAGTTCCTCGCATTTACGTTTCTCTTCGAGATAATCCGCGGTACGTTCCTCCACCAGGGTCTCCAAATTCGTGGCGTATTGTTCCATACGGGATAGCAAATTATCGAGGATGTTACTGCTCTCGTAATCTCTGAAACGGGATCGAGTACTTTGTCTATTTGTCGTTCGAAGAGAACGACTAATCGTTATCTCGTTACTCGAGAGGGCGTTGAAACGACGGTAATCGAACATAGGATATACGATCCGGTACGATTTATAAAACAGGTTTTGTATAGCGTATAGCGGGAATTTTGGAAAAATCGGAACGGCATCGCGATTACCGAAAGCGAATACGCGTCCGATAATTCGTTTGTCGTCGTTACGTTTTCCTAACCAAAGGCAAATTTGCATTCAGCCGTTATTTGTTCGCTCGTAAAACTTGTCGATGCGAAAGAACAAACTAAATGGAACGTTTCTGAGAGAAAGGCTATCTAGCCGGTAACATGATTCGATATGAAAATTACCGTCGATATCGGACTTAATTCACGTCGAGTAAAACGTTGAGGGAGGGATAAAAGCGCGATAAAAAGGAAAAGATTTGCTGTAAACCGTTAACTCTGCATCTTTCTTTCTTACATTATCTATATTAAATTTCTCCTGGCAAGAAAGAAAAAGGAAATATTCCCTCGAGGGATTCGTTACTTACTTGTTAATCTTCCGAATTGTCTGTTTGAGCGCTGGAAAATCTGGTCTATCCGCGGCGTCTTGTGCCCAACATTTCCTCATCAAGGTAGCAACCTATACAGAATCGTTACGGTTATGGTTCTCCTATTCCTTTGCGACGTTTAACAATGGAAAAAGTCTCGCTTACTTCTTCCTCGACCGCCGACTCGTCGATCGTAGGCCTCAACGGAGAACCTCCACCCCTTTTCACTCCTTCCACGATTTCTGTAAGGTAATAAAAAGAAGTTTGCAACGCGGCACGATCCAAGATTACTCTTTATTAGATTGCCTAGGAGAATATCGATAGAATATCGATAGAATATCGATAGAATATCGCGTTTATTTTCCATTTTCTACGCGATCCCGCGAGACTATCGCTTAAGCCGAGAGAGAGAGATTGGACGCAAAACGGGTATCGGGCTGCTGGCGTGCCGGTTCGATCGGTCTTCTTACTACTTACAAGCCGTATTCGTTTCAGTGAAACGGGTCTTGCTAGGTCGAACGACACGCGCGGTTGGCCGCGTCGTTACCAGACAGGAAGAACGACGTGTTTACACGGATTTCGAGGAACAATGGAAAACGTGCAATCAACGCGCGATGCGATCCAAGGGGCTCTCGAGAAACGAACCGTGTGTAAATTCGAACGAGGATTCTATGATATTAAATCACAGCGGAAAGACGAGAGGCGAAAGGTGTATGGTAAATATGCCACCTACTGTGCCTGTACAAATCCTCCAAGAAGGCGTTGCAAGTTTCGCAGTTGAGGGTGCAGTGAGGCCTACGAACTTCGAGCAACGGGCTGACGGCCCTTCGAGGACTGGCCCCACCATCGGGACTGGTACCCGGCATCGCCGGCAAAGTTAAACTACTCGTGCTCGACGTATTGCTTTTTTCCGCCATTTCTTCTCCTTTTTTTCTATCTATACCGAAAGCTATGTATCTCTACCTATCACCCGCTCAAATTTATCATCTCTCTCTCTCTCTCTCTCTCTCTCTCTCTCTCTCTCTCTCTCTTCCTCTGCCTCCCACTCTTTTTCTTTCTTTCTTTCTCTTTCTCTGCTCACACTCCCTTTCACCTTTCTCCCCTTCATCCACGCGATTGCACGCGCATTTCTGCGAATCGCGATACGAGAAAAATACAGTCGTTTAACATTGTTTACGGATGTATATCGTTCAATCGGCTCGAGATATCTACGTTTTCCGAAGTAATTCTTCGTTGTTTCCTCGATAGCGTAGCGCGTGGTTCAACGAGTTTTCGTGTAACGACCAAAGGGATGAACGAACGCGCGGTGATCTCCGACGTTAGAAACAGATGAGATTCGTTCCTTACACGACTGATTCGATTATTATCGCGCAAGTGATTTATTGCATCGTTATTTCCGTTCTTTCTTATTTACGACACACTTTGTTCGAATTATCGTTCTATATCTTTCGATCCTTTCCGTTCGCCTTCGAGGCACGGACGACGGATCGCGGTAATCATAGTAACGTTACCGAAAAGTTCAAGTTTCCGCCATATTCGGGGTGAATAAACTCTAGCAACACGTAAGGAGATATTTACGAGAAACGAGCGAACCAGTAATCCCTCCGGTGTTACTTTTCCGCTTATGCAACTGTTTGCGTTGACTTTTACATTCGATCACGACGTCTTTCATCCGTAAGAAGTCCGACGAATGCCAAGGAACAAGATTTTAGCCTCGTCCACGTAATCGCGGCAGTGTTCGAGCAGAAGACACCGCGAACTTTGCGAGCGGAATACACGTTCGTTCGTAATTTACCGTTCGTGGCCGAAAACGACTAATTTCGCGCGCACGTCGGCGCGCTTTCGTCACTCTTTCGTCCCGTATGAAATAATCAATTAATCGCTGAATCTCGGATACTCGGAAATCAGGGTAATTGGCTTCGAAAAAAGCGGCGGGGAGCTGAGAGAGAAAGAGAGAGGGGGCGGGCGAGAAAGAAAGAGGAAGATGGAGTGTGCAGATCGGGGGGAGAGAGAGAGAGAGAGAGAGAGGGGGGGGAGAGAGAGAGAGAAGGTGAGAAAGAGAGGGAGAAGAAAGGATCGGGGGCGGGAGAGGGTTAGAGAGTAGAGGAGCAAAGGGAAGGGTGAAAGGGAGAAAAGTGGGGTAAGTTGGAAGGGGAAGGGGTTGGATATCGAGCAAAAAAGAAAATCGGGCCGCGTAAATGGGACGGTCGAACGATTGGTAAACACAAGCACGTACCGAGTTAGACGCAGGCATGCAGGCATGCAGGCATGTAGGCATGTAGGCATGTAGGCACGCAGTTACGCAGCAGACACGCAAACAGTTGGAACACGCAGGATGGCACAAGAGAAAGAGAGAGAGAGAGAGAGAGAGAGAGAGAGAGAGAGAGAGAGAGAGAGAGAACGCGCGTGCACACACGATTCTCGAAAGGGTTGGCGAGGTCGGTTAATTAAACGGTGGTGGAACCGGCGAAACCGAGTCCTACCCGCGTTCGCGTACCGGAGCCTTTGATTCCCTATCGTGCGCGATCCTCGTCGATTTCACGTGTCGTCACTCGATCTTCCGGTGTACGTGCGAGAGTTGGTAGAAAAAAAAAATGGGGAGAGATGAAAAGAGAGTAAGAGAAAACGTGAGAACGAATGGAAGAAAGGGGAGGAGCAGAGAAACGACGAGGAAGCGCGCGTGCGAAACCCGTGTACGTTCCAGGACGCGTGAAAGCTTCGACTGAGCTTTCAACCCCGGTCTCGAAACGTTCCCAGCCTACTTGTGGCACGTTCCATCCTTTCATCGATCCTGCCGCTCGCGTCGAAACCGAGCTTGCGAAAGCTCGTAAACTTCGTTACCGATCGATCCGCCGCGGCGTAACCCAGTCTGGCAATTCCCTTCTCCTACGAGCTCCCATCGTTTTCATCGTTCCTCGTGTACCACCGACGTATACCCGACGCATCGCGTCGTCTCGCGTCGTTTCTCGTCGTTTCTCGTCGTTTCTCGTCGTTTCGCGTCGTCTCGCGTCTAGTCCCGGTCGATACGAATTACTCTTATTCTCTACCGGCGATGGCGAACTCCCTTACCGGTCGGTCGGTTCAACGGTCGGTCCATTGCTCGGTCCATCGGTCGGTTCATCGGCGGACGATCAATTCGACAAAACGTTTCGTTTCTTCGACTGACGAAACGATTCGTAACGATTGGACACGACGAGAGGACAAGGTAAGACGCGTGACGCATTCGCTAAAACGACTTACCCTTTGGGGAGTAATCGTAGTTGTCGCCCAAGTAGAACGGTCCCTGGCGTACCACGATTTCATGGACGATTATGGCAAAGCTGTACACGTCTCCTTTTTGCGTACCCTCGGGTGGATGTCCTTCCATTCCCAATAATTCCGGAGCCGTCCATAACTGTGCTGTACGAACAACGATGCTTTACTATCCCGCGTTTACGTTCGCGACGACGCACGAGACATTTGCGAACGTGCGTACGTGTACGAGGTGTTTCGAAGATTTTCTCCACGCGTTACTCGTATCGACGAATACGCCATTTCCGAGGAAATCGTTTAACCCGCTTTCGAAACATCCCGCAACGTATAATTTTCCATTTCCTCTCACCCTTCCAATAGGCGTAACTGGTCTTGTCGTCGTCCGTTTCGAAGTAGTTCGCTCTTCTCAACTCGTGCAATCCAAAGTCGGTAATTTTAAGGACAAATCGTGAATCGACCACGCAGTTGGAGGACTTTAAGTTACCGTGACTCTTCACCTCGGATGCGTGAAGATACGCCATTCCTCGAACGATGTCGTGAATAAGGGATCCTCGAAACACGCGATCCAGTTTGATCTGTTCGTTTTCCAATATATCCTGTCGCGGAAGTAACGCGCTAAAGGTCAGTCCGAAATTTATTCCTCGTTGAATCCGATGGATTCAGAAAGAAACTAAACTTTAATCTCGGAAACATTTTCATTTGGATTACATTTTTAATCGAGTCCGATAACGAATGCGACGTTATCGTGGATGCGACGTGAGTCAAATTTAATACCGTTTCTCCTCTATGGATCGTACAAGTACGGAAAACCTGCAGCATGAGATAACTATTAATCCGAGACATATAATTAACGACAAACTGCTTTTATCGAGTAACCTCTTTCGCGTACGCATCAGCGACTTTATTACATTCTCGCGTATTCTCGTTGGAGCTATATTTTCGGATAATTGCGCGACATGTCGCGATTACGATAAGCGAATTAGCACGAATCGTTGAATATTCGCGAAACGTTAACGGGATAAAATTCTACCGACAAACCTGAAGCGATCCTTTCGGGCAATATTCGGTCAAGAGACAGCAATGCGGAGGTTCGACGCAGGCACCATAAAACCGCACCAAATGATCGTGTTGAAGGTCCTTCATCTGTGCAAATAAAACGGTAAAAGTGTCACCTTTTATCTAGAAAACTATACCGATTAGAGTAGAAAGTTGTTCGAAAAATGTACCATTTTTCACGAACTTTCCGTTCAGAAAGGCGTGTGTCTCACAAATTCGATAGACCGTTCCGAGAGCTGAATCGAGTATACTCACCCTTTTCAGTTCGAGCAGCAGAGGCCGCGAGATTTCCACCTTGTTCCTCGGTATCAGTTTTATGGCAACCTTAGAGTTCTGCGACCAATCGTATCGTATTATCTTCAAAGAGCTTTTTGCTCTCACGCATTACGTATTTCTATGATCCGTTCTATGATCCGCGACTAAGAGTTTCGAGGAAAGAAAGTGAGAAACAAAACTAAATTTATGAAAATGAAAAATGTAAAAGAGAAAGGAGACGAGAGCGAAAGAGTAAATATATAAATAAAGGGGCATATACGCGGATAGTGTAACGCGTAAATCATCTTGGGTACACGTCGCTTTACCGTCAGTAAGGTCGAACCTTGTAAATTCCCGTTGGTATGTAGACGTTTCTATCCACTTCACCCGGTAAACTGACGTTTTCGTCCGAGTATATGGTCTGGAACGAAAGAAAAGAATATTCCTTTTGGTTACGCTCGCTTCGCGTCAGCTTTGTAGCTGTCGCGTTTCGCAGTAGCAGCTACCCATTGTACTTGTAACAAAGGAAGAAAAATTCGACGTAGTTATATTCGAGATAGGCGTAAAAGAGTATAACCTCGTCGAAATTCGATACACGCGTGTAGTCAATGCGACATTTCCCTATCTATTAACGACTATCAAACGATGTCGAACGATCTCGGCTTCGATCAGCCTTCGAATGCTCTCTGCACCTGTCCTTGACAACTTTCAGCCCAACTTGGAACGAGAGCTTAATTCGAACTATCAGATTGCTCCGATGTCTTTCGATTCTCGATGTGCTTTCTTCCTTCGAAAAGAAATGGGAGAAAAGGAAGGAAAAATATGAAAACGAATAATCGAGAATGAAAAGAGCTTACGAGAGCACATACATGGTAACTCGGTATCGCGATAGTCGTTTCATCGAGAAATAATGGTTATATTTCGTATTCACCAGATCGCTACCGCGCATCCTGCTTGCGATCAACGAGTACATGGAACCTCGCGTTTTTGCATACGGCACGGCAATAGTAATGTCGTCCCAGTGTACCTTCCACGTCATGGAGGCTATTTCCGCTTCGAGTTTAAAGTGTCTGAAAGAGGAAAGAAAGGAAAATAAATTTTTCACGAGAATGCGGAAAGTGGCTAGGCGTATAACTACCGGAGAATTGCTAGGGCATTACTAGGAACCGTATAGAAGAACTACCGACGAGAAAACTCGTTGGCGTTTCGACTAGCGAATTGATCCGTTTAATACGGTTAGGGATGGTCGGCCCATGAAAGTTTAAGGCGTCCGTCGAACGGTCTGGCCGATCCGCGATTTCGCTATGGATCTTGATATTAATAGGATTAAGACGTTAAAGCGGAGAGGGAATAGAAGGAGGCGAACGGAAGCGACGATGTTGGAAGGAACGAGGCCGAGTGCCGTTTCTCGATCGGAAATGGGAAAGCGGTGGATTAATCGCATTGCGTTTACCTGTAAATGAAGACCGAGGCAACGATGAGAAGAACGACGATGGAGCTCAATACCATCGAGAGTATCGCGTGTCCCGGTAGAGCTGTGGCAGAAAAAGAAAAAAGAAAAGAAGAATAAAAGGGAAAGCGTGAAAGGCATAAGAAGGGGGAAGACGCGATGACGCGACGAATGGAGAGAATGAAAATCGGAACAGGACTCACAGTTGTCAGGGCAGAGGGAACCGTCGAAGCCGCAGGTTGGTGTATCCGGCGGTGGTACCGATCGACCACCCGACCAGTGTATCCTCTTCCCAGGTACGTATCGTAACGTCTTATTGGCACCGTAGTAATGGGCGACAATCTGCGACACACGATTCACGGTGACCGCGTTATAGAACGCTCACGGGTTCGATACGCGATCGATTATTTTACCTCGAACTTGGACGTTTTCGGGTTCATGTCGAGAAGTGAATAATCCGCTATTCGATCCCCGTTCTCGTCGATATTCACATCCCCTGTTATACCTGCAAGCAAAACCGTTCGCGTTGATGGTGCGCGACCAGAGCGCGCGGGCAGAAGCGCGTACGGTTGAGGGGTGCAAGGATTGCGGGCAAGAGAAGCTTCGAGAGAACACGAAATTAACAAGATAACGCGAGAAGCGGGCGAAACGGATAGTGAACGCGGGAAATAAAAAAAATCGCGGCCACACCTTTGAAACTTCTACCCCACATTCTTCGGGTGAGATTACCGCCGTCCAAGTTCACCCTGCCAGGATGCTCCGGTAAGATCTCTTTGAGAGCGAGAGCGTAAAGTATAACCGCGTCGTAAAAGGCAGTTACGAAGGTCGAAACAGAGTTGTTTCCGAAGGTGAAATTGTAGTTGGATTGCGCGAGAGCTTTCACCTCTCGCGAAAAGTTCAAATACTCGATATTATCCGGGGTTCGAGCGGTGACCGTCAACAGTGCCTGATAAGCCTTTCGAGCCTTTTCGTTTCTTTCCGCCGTGTCGGTTTCCACCTTCCATGGTTCCTTCGAGTCGCTGTCGCTGAAACAGTCAAACAAAGCGCATCCATTCCCGACGACATTGTCTCTTTTGGATCAACCCCATTCGGAATTCTCTACCCAATTGAATAAGCTCGTTCTACGAACGATGATACGTATGATGTTTCCATTGTACGATAATAATAATAATAATAATAATAATAATAATAATAATAATAATAATAGTGAAAAGGACGATAACGATACGGAGAATCGTATTCCAAATGAAATTCCTATTCCACGACAAAGCGAACCGAACGACGAATGGATCGAACTTTGAAAGTTCCGCCTCGATCTCGCTGCGTTTAGGCGATTAGGCAGATTTATTATCGCCGCCGGTTCGAGAGCACTCGGTCGAATTGGCTTTCGCATTGGACGAGGATTATATAAGATAAGTACATACGTATCATCGATACGCGTTTCTCATTCTCCGCGCATACCTGGACGTAAGCTCTATAGAAAAGAACACGTATTCTCCGGAATCGACCATTCCGAGCTGTTCGGCAGCCAGAAGAATTTCTCTGATAGTCGTCGAATTGGCGCACATCACTACGACTGAAACAAGGAAAGAACGACTCTTTACTTTTCCGAACGAACATTCCCGACGAGTGAACGCGACGAGTATCTCCGCCGAGATTTTAATAACCGTCGTGTGTTTCGCGCACCGAGACGAGACGTCGCCGTCTATCCGCGAACGCGATTCCGGTCGGGGTAGTTTTACGAATAACTCTAGATCGTGACTCACTCCTGGCAGATTTCGAGAGGAAGGTGAGCAAACTTCGATAATCGTGGACAGTAGTGGACTCCTGGTTGAAGCTTTTGTGAACGGGTGTTTGATCGAGAGCCGTGAAAACGGCACCCAAGGTGAAATGGCACTCGGAATTGCCTCGGCTGCTCGCCATCGCGTGGTTGTGATAAAGAAGTCCGGCTATCTTCCATCCGAATCGCTTCAAGATGTGTCGAAGCGCCTCGCCGACCAACCGATGAGAACCCATCATCCGGGTCAACGTCGGATAGTGCTCGGTCTTGTAACGGAACGCCTCGGCCTGAGCACCCGCGGTCAACACGGGAATACCCCATACTCCGGCGTATCGCGCCACAGGTGCTATCACGTAGTCGCATACGGGACCAAAGAAGGCATCTGCGTTCACAAATGTCCGCGCGTTCAAAACCTCCCCGAAAACCTTCTTCCCGATTGTGTTTGTTTCTCGCAGGACAGGGGATACCTTTCGGGGCTTTCGCGCATCGCCACCGAATTCGATCGTTATTCGCTAATTATTACGCGGGATCCCCTTTAAGCGTCTGAATACCGATTTACTTACTTCCCGTCTCGCTCATCCCCTACGCTTTCTCCCCAACGCGAAATCGAAATCGCGAAAAGGGTGGTTTCGTCGATTTTCCATTTTTACGAGGTACGATTACGGATGACGAGGGGAGCGTAGTAGATTCTCTGTTCTCTTAGAGGAAATTTGAACGAAAACGGATTGGAAGATTTCGTTGGAACGAAGCGGAAACGAACGGAAAAACTCGTTGACGTAAAACGTAAAAGGATCGACGGAGAATGGAATAGGAGGATACCGCTGGAAATAGTTGGAGGACGATTCGATAAGTAAACGGGAAGCGATCGGAGCCGGGGAGGGAGGAATCGGTAGATATCGCGAACGGTCGTGTCTCTCGATCAGGAAAAGTAACCTTCGTTCCGAGCATTCCCGTGTATTCCAATGAAAATAAATAAAATATCGCGACGCAACGGCGGAGAAAGTACTATTACGGGACGAGCAGGGTGGATTCCTGCAGCGCCAAGTTTCGCCGGACAATTACCGCGTGACACGAGGGAACGCGACCCGACGCGATACAGTGATTAGAGAGAAAAATGAAGGAGAAAAAACTGTTGTTTCTCACCATAGCATCCGCTCGCTCGATCGATACGAGGAACGAGAAAAGTAAGTTTCGACGCAGTTGGCGTGTTTCGAGACGCGAGGCTGAATACGTGGAAGGTACCGTGTACGATCGCCGTTGATGATTCCCGCGTGTTCCAGCGAGACCGTTTTACTGCTGCTCGTCACGTAAACACGGCTTTACGCGATCGCCGTGTTGCGTTATAGGCTGAGAAGACGAAACGAAATCGTTGATATTCGCTCGACCGACGAAACGCTTTAACGTTTACGCTGATACCGCCAACGGACAACGTTTAAACGTCTCGCGATGAAGGCGAAAGAGAGTATCGAGGGAAAGGACGAGGAGTGACAGGTAACTAATGGTAAGAAGACAGAAGCAGTAACAGCGGACGCGTAATTAAACGGAATGGAGGAGGTATTTAATGATTCGTTGGGTAAGAGAAGGGAAGAGAAAAGAGACAGAGCTGGCTTTTGGTTGAGTGACCGAGCGCCAGTTGCACGTCGTCGCGATCGTGTCGCATCGATGGCCGATGGCCGATGATGGTCGGTGGTGGTCCGTGGTCAGTGCCTCGTGGCCAATGCCAGTGGTGATCGATCATCGAATACGCGAATGTGACGTCAGTCATGGACCATCACTTTCCGTTTCGCGGTTCACCGTGGCCCTAGTCATCGGCCACGGGGCCGAGACGAGAATCGTTTTAGGTAACTCGCGCGATAAAGCGATCGCCGATAAACGACTAGGTAAACGATTCTGATTATGTCGTAGATGTCGTGACGAGCGAATCGGCCTGTTGTTGGAACGAAATGGTGAAATCGTTGTTTCACTGGGAAGCGTTCGCGACGCGTGCCACGAGGGAAACGAGAAAAAGATGGAATAAATCGGGGATGAGAAAGACAAGAACGGATGACCTGCCGTCCGATTGATGTAAAACTCGAACGCGGCCAGCGGGCCGTAGATGCTGGAGCATCGAGAGTCCCGATGATCGACCGTGATGTTCCACCCTGGTAGTAGTCCTTTCGCGGAACTGACCGCCTTCACCGCGAGAAGGACGGCCGGTAATACTCTCGGCAAGCTCTGTTCGTGATGAGAATCGGCCGGTGCTATCACGGCCAACTTCACCTCCCTTTCGAACGGTAGTTGCGTTTCCAGACGTTCCTTCGCAGATTCTACAGGCACGCTGTTGTTATTCGCGCTCGCGCTAGCACACATCGTCGTCAGGAACAACGTCAGCCGCATCGATGAATCGCTTCTGCACTTTTGCATCTCGTTTTCGTTTTAATCACCCAATCACGGGACATCCGA
This sequence comes from Eufriesea mexicana, assembly GCF_001483705.2. Taxonomy (NCBI): domain Eukaryota; kingdom Metazoa; phylum Arthropoda; class Insecta; order Hymenoptera; family Apidae; genus Eufriesea; species Eufriesea mexicana. Next base: position 25,748 of record NW_016926029.1, read on the forward strand.
ATCCGATAGATACCGCCGTTTAATCCCGCCGTTTACGAATTAGCGCGTCGCTTCTTTGAAACGCGGACCGACCGGACATATTCGTCTTTCTCTTCGGTTTCTTCGTGATTCCGAGATCTCGAAAAATTATCTCGCGGTCGCGTTCGCGTTCGCGCCTCGCGTTCGCGCCTCGCGATCGACGATCAGCGAATCGATGCTGATCCACGCGTCATCCTCGCGAACTAAAATGCGTTTCTTTCCGCACGAAACGCGACCTCTAGCCTGGATAAAGTAGCGATCGCGCGTGCATAGGCGTCGCGTGAAATTTTACAAATCCAAACATCGCCTTTTCGAACACGCGTTCCACGTTATTTCACGCGACGATCTCGGATTCCCACCCTCTCCTCGTACTGCGTGCTTCTTTCTCGCGTGCGTGTCACGCGCCAAGCTTATCGCAGCGGAAACCGCGTGCCGTTTGGAAAAAGGCAAAAGCTCGAGAGCGAAAGGAGCGAGCGAGCTTGGACCGCGCGAACGAAACTGAGAGGCAAACACCGAGACCCTCCCGCTTTTCTCTCAATCGCACCACCACCAATGTCGCACCACGTTCTTCTTCCTTTTTCTCTTCCTCCGTTTGCTCCTTCTATCTTCCTCTTCCTCTTCCTCTCGGTTGCTCTTCGCCCCTCCGGCCGCGGACGCGCATCTAGGATACGAGACCGTACGTGCACGTTGCTGCGCCGATCGCGACCACAGGTAGGAGAACGGTATGAACGCATGCGTCCGGACACGTCCTCTGCCTCCTATCAATCTCTCTCTTCCGCCCTTTCGTTATCCCGCGCGGGCGTAACACCGATATCGTCCTATTCCTTCGCGTTATGAAACCTTCGCCCAACGATTTCCGTAGAAATCCCGATCGATCGGAACCTTTTCCTTTTTCTCTTCCACCCTGCGAAAGGAAGAACGCGAGTAGTATCCGGCAACGACATCATCGAAATCGTTCGATTCGAAAGAGAGGCAGAGGGATCGACTTATCGACGGATGAAGAGCCGTGTCTATTATCGACGAAAGGTACGTTCGTTATCGACGAAAGTAACAGCATTCCTGAGACCCGTGTCGTCTGGCAAAGTTGAAACGATCGAAACGATCGAAACGATCGGAACGTTGAAACGAATTTACGAGTCACGTGCGGATTCGAATGATTAATCGGTGGCAAACAGTGAGAAGAAAACGACGTTGAGAGTAAAATCGATCGATCGAAAGAGCCTTGTAACACTTTGAACGGATATCGATCGCGTGCGCATTTTTGTACGTTATTTGTCGAGAAAACGTTTAAATATAGACTTTGTGACGCGTCTGCCGTATATCGTACCGTAACGGAGCAATAATAGAAACGCTTTGGCTCGATGATAACGATGTCGCGATAACGCGCAGGAAACAATGCGATAACGTTGACTTCGCTTAATTGATACGGACAATTAGACCGACGAACGTATAGTCGCATTTTCGATCGCCTTTTCTCCATCGAACGCAAAGACAACGCCAACAGTGTAAAAAGTGAGAAATCGCGAGATGGATGAAAGGGGAAGGGTAACGCACGAGCGACCAAGTACGATGGCAAACGGACTTGGCGTTGAGATGGAAATCGCGAATCACGATCACGACACGTTCTCCACGATTTCTTCTCAAACGAGATTGAACGACGATTCGCCGCTCGGCTCGTTGCCATGCAGGGCGATCCTCCATGTCTCCTTTTAATGACGTACGCTTGTTTGTCGATGTAGTAACACCCCTGATGAACGACTGCGATAACAAAAAGTATGCTCAAAGTCGAAGCATCGACGATAAAAAGCGTGCGACGAATTATGTTTTTATCTGCCGCGTATACCGTGTATACCGTGTATACGCGGAAACGCGATACGCGTCTTTTCGTTGCATCTGTTTTTCGTACGATTTCGTCTAAACTCGATGTTTACTCATATCGTTTATTCGTATCGGCAAGAAGCAAGAAGCAACGGAGAGGAGCGCAGGGCAGAAATATTTCTCCAATTGGTAGTTCCGCGATCGCTCGTGGAAACAAATTCGCGTAAACGTTTATTTGATTGGCCAGTGATTCGCGAAACGCGTTAAAAGACCATCGTGTATACGTAGGTTCGCGACAACGACGACGACAACGACGGTTCAGATTCGACTGAAAGACTCGTTAATTCGCTGTCGTAGAAGGCGGATCTCCAAGACGTCTTATTGACTTACCACCGTACCAGTTGCCCACATGATTTTGCAACACCTCTGAATAATCCTCGGACACGGTGGTTTCCACGTCGAAAGTGCCAAACGTAAAGTTTGGCTCCTTCTTGATAAACTCCACCATTGATTTCATCAGTAGCTGACAAGTGTGTCTACCGGCGACTTGACATTGTCCATTGGTCGCGTACACCAAATGCACCTTCCGCCACTTGTATCTGAAACAACGATACGAATTATTCGACCTGAAGCTAGCGTGAAACCTAAATCGCCGATTCATCGGCTAATTCTCCTTTGATTTACCGATTCATCAAAGCGACGATGAAATTGGCGAGATCCCTGAAGGCCACATTTCCGATTCGCGTTGTCATAAAGTATTCGTCTTTGCATTCGGTCTTCTTTTCCGTGAAATCGAAGGTAAATCCACCGGTTGTAATTAACGGTGAACCAAAGAATTTCACCACTCTGCCAACAGCCGCTGAAATCGCGTACGTATGTGTATCCCGTGGTATAAAAGTGGACGGCCGGAAAGATTCTACTTACCTACGCAATAATCACAGGCAGGCCCAAGAAACAGATGAACGCAATTCGAAAAGCTATCGATTGCGCCGATCTGAGCGTACGTTGCATCGCAGTGATCGTCTTGCGAAAGGAATTTTAGCTTCAACCAGTAGGGTAACAAATTTCGCGCTCTGGCTTCGTAAACGGCCAAATCTGTGAACAAGATGAGAACGAGCAGAGTCTTGGTTATTTTCTTCCGATAGATTTCCCGTAAATTTGCCGTTTCTGCCTGCGAAATCGTTCCAAGAATACGTACCTAGCACCGGAAGAACTTTGGGTAACGCGATATCAAAACTCGGATCCGCCGGTAATAGAACAGCTACTCTCAACTCGCAGGAAATCGTACCGTAACGATTTTTCTTGCAAAGGGCTTCGCAGTCGCGGGCCAGTTGCACCTCGCGACAAGTCACTTTCCCATTCACCGAACAAGTTAGCCAGGCGATCATCAATGCAACGATCCAATTAGTACCCATGTATGTAACGCGCTCCCGTATGATGTTTCTCGTTGTCTCCGCCGCCGCGCGTCATACGTTTTCTCCCTTGAAACGAGATCGGCCTACCGCTTCGAACGCTTCGATGACAACCAAGTCTGCTTCGCTACTGCTTTGCTACCGGCCCGAATCTTCCCATCAATGATTCCTCTCTTCCAGTTCATCCTTTTCCCTCGCAAATTTACCCTCTCTCTCTCGATCTCTTCTTTCGATTTCTTCTGTCGATTTCTTCTTTCAAAGAAGGGTCGTCCGCTCGATCGACACTCACTCGCTCATCTGAACCAGTACTCCGATTCAATAACGGAACCGAGATGCCATCTATATACCCTTAGCTCTTTAAGGACTATTCTCGGACTTCAGCTTCCTGTTGAAATCTTTCCAACGCGCGTCACCTAGCCCCTCCGTGACTAGTACAACATTCCCACCAACGATTCCCACCTGATCCAAAGTGAACGACCAATTTCATTGGTCAATAACGTCTAGCGATCGTTGGGAAAATCGATCTTCCGGTTATAACGGCGTTATCACATTCTCACCTCTTTTCTCACCCTCACTGTCGGCGAAGCGACGAAAGATATTAATCCAAGGGAATCAGCGAAAGAACCAAGATCCTGAAAATGAGCAAAGTAGTATCACTGACACTCTCTGTTCGATGATCTTAAACCACATCAACCAGTCGCGAACACCCAAGTATACCTCTCGTTCGCTCGTGTCGTGTTATCACTGATTTTCTATCGCGTCGATTGATAATAGCTATCGAAAGCTTCGCTCTCGTCTCCTCTCGTGTTTTCTTCGACGGCTACGATTAATAATCTAACACCATTCCTTTCTCGCGCATATACATACGTACCTCCACCTTTGTTTTTTTCTTTTTTCTTTCCTCGATGCTATCTTCCAATTAACCGCCAATCTTTCCCGCCAACTTCGACATCGTGCAGAAAATTCCACGGCTTTGTTTCGTTTTCATCTTTTTTCTATGTACCTTGCTTATTTTCTCTCGTAATATTGAATAGCATCACGATTCGACAACCATTGTTATAACGCTTAATCATTTATTCGCAATCGACACGTTTGAACGTATATTTTAAATCCATCCAAATCACTACGATTATTCGAGTAGCTTCGACTAATTTTTCACAACATGTTCCTAAAGTAATCAAGATAACATGAGTGAACGTTCACGAAAATTGTAATTTTTAAAAACTATTCTCCTTTTCTTCCAACTTCTTTCTTCTACGATCATAATTATACGAACGTCGAATCTATTTAAAAAAGAAATCAATAAAAAGCTTTCGATCATTTATCTAATTATCAATCTACTATTTATGTTAAAAACAAATGTTTAATGTTATTATATATGTAAACACTTTACCGATGCGTGCAGCTATTCCACCAATTAAAATGATCGGCACGCCAATTTGTATTTCAAATATTTTTCCACGAGAACAACTCTTATCTTTTCGATGACAAAGGACGTATCGAAATATCGCATGCGGTTTCCTTTCATTTGACTCTAGTTCATGCACGTAATTTCGCGGGAAATAACTTCATCAGTTATTATTCTATACAATCTCGCAGAAAATTAATGCTCGTCTTTGTCTGAATTTTCGAAAATCAATGAAATTAGAAATTTGCGATTGTTACGAATTAGAAATTTGTTGGTATGAGATGGTATTGATACGATCAAAAGAACGGAAAAAATCGATAAGAAAGAAAGTGATCGTGTGCCCTATTGGCTGAAAGAATCTAGACGAATATCACCAAGTATTTTAAATCCGAGTATATTTTGGATGCAATTGACGAAAAAAACAATAGCGCTTGACGCAGTTTTAAAAGGAAGCAACGATTATGATATGCTTTGCTCTTTTGTTTATCATGAAGACAATGGTTCTCACAAGTATGTGAATGCTTATCCTAAAAGGTATTGGTCCTATTACCACAGTCGGTCACCAGAATAAAGTTGCACTTACCAGGTATGTTACCGATAATGTTTCGCCGTCTGTAAAAATCTTTAAAGATACACGTACGCGTAAAAGTGATGCGATAAATTTAAATGCAGGTAATTCCGTATCGTTCCCCCTGTCGGTTGTATCTAAATTTAAAATATTCGACCGATATGAATGTGAGAAAATATAGACCAACCATGACGAACTCGATAATTGATAGTTTTTGCATGTATTTATTCGAGACATATACTGTGTAACGAGTCCAACGTAATCATCTTAAATTCGAGTTATATTTAACATCGAAAATGTAACCTTCGAATATAATTATCATCTTCGTAGACTAGTAAAATTTGCATACGAGGATGTCTTGAACCTTAGATTTACAGACAAATCACACGATATTTTAAGCTTCTTCGACATAATACAGCTCGAACAATTGATCGCTCAAATGAAAAAGGGCAAACAATTGTTTATCGATACGGTAATTTACTCGAAAAACAAGCATTTCAGAGTATATAAATCGACTAAATGGAAAAGACACACAAAGAAAACAAAACCGACACTCGAAATCTCGAATGATTGAAATATATTCCATATGATGAATACCGTGATAAGGAATTAAACATATTTGTAGATTCTTTAATAGCTTATTTTCCAATCAACAGAGATATATATATATATATATATATGTTGAAAATATCCAATATTGACTGATTATATAAACTGTATAATATATCTTGATACAATACATGTGTGTAAATACTTTGAGTCTCTGGAAATAACAGCATATTAAACTTTAGGATATAGGTATTTATAATCACATATAATGTAATACAAAAGAATAATATAAAAGTAGTGCTACTTTGCTTCTTTGCCGATAGGTACTGTAAAAATATTAGCAGCTGCCAAGAAATTACCAATGTTTCCTTAATTGTAAACTTAAGAAACAAAATGATGTATCAAGATTGTTGCACTCAAGACTGCTTTGATTTCAGATCTCGATCAAAATGAATACCATACGAAATTTGTTTCTAAATCGATGAAGACGGTGATATGCTTTTGAATCGTATCATGATAACAGAGGACATAGTGTAGCAGACTAGTCCTTTCGATATCAAAAATTTTTTATTGCGTTCTAAATATCTGAAAGACAGAGTCATTAGGTGTAAAGGTAACACACAGATGAGAACAAACTTTCTGAACAATTTCGAGTACGCAATACACAGCTATGTTTCCATGATACTGTCTCCTGAAATCGGTACAAAATGTGTAATGTTAAAATATAAAACACTTACATGCTTTTGAATTGTTTTTACAAATGAAAAATATTTGTGCAATGTTACGTTTGGTGCAAACGTTTTTAAACATCTTACAATATACTAGGTTATAATATACATTAACGACATCTAACACATTATTTACACTTCATATGCAATAAAAATAGATAAATTCCGTGTGTATAGACATACATATGTAACTATATATAAGAAATTATAAAATATATGTGTTTGTATAAGAATATAAATTAATAATATAAGAATATTAATTTTTCATATATTATGCAGTTATTTATATTTGCACTACCCTGAGTGTACATAGATACAACACAGCATTCTAATTGTGTAATGTATTATGTAAACATAGAAAAAGATGTAGAAATTCTGTGTTTACCTCTGGACCTTTTCCAACTTTAGCCCCTTTTTCCCCCATTTGTTCTCTACTATCATGCAACGAAGAGTATGAGCGAAATTAATTATGAATATAACAAGAGCCATATTTGTTACAAAGTACAAAATACTACAGAAACAAATAGTTACAATGTGGTATTTTTAGAAATTTTTCCTTCTGATCCTGATCGAAAATGTACAATATCATCGTTGTAATAACGTCGGTGATCCAATGTATTATTCATTCGAATCTGTATTGTGTCGAGATCGCGGTTGTTACACTACCATTCCGCTTGCACGGCGTCACGTTAAAGTCTTTCTATTGGCCAAAACCAATTTCATTATTTCAAATATATTGCAATTATTGGTCAAACAAATTATTTTATAAGGAAGAAATAACGTAATAAACCCCTGCCTTCGTTGGTCGAGTTTTCCGTATTTTCTGTATCTTCGTCACTTGGATCACTTTCTTGCGTTTCTGTCAATGTTAAGGTTTTAACTTCATCAACAAAATCACATTTCTTCTCGTCATTTTTCTTCGGTGTTTCATTTTCTTTATCTCTTTGCGTCTTACTGTTTTCCACGTTATGTTCGTATACAATCTCATCGCCCGAGGAAACATAGTCGGTATTAGAAATATCTGTATCCTCTTTTGTACGTTTATAACTTTGATAATTTTTCGATGCTTGTCTCATACGAATTAGAAAGTCTGGTAATCCTAATAAATACAAACACAAATTGAAATTTGTATATGAGAAAAAGTTCCAATAAACAAAGATTCTCATTCCTTTCTTTTTTACTTTCTTGGAGCATAAATAAAGCATACCTGACATTGCGACCCACGCAGTAATCGCAGAGGGAATATTTACACCAGAATCGTCAAAGTAGGTCAATCCAAATTCAATGCCTGGCTGATGAAGTTCTGTATAAGACTTTATCACCATGTACGACCAATATGTTGTGACCCTGTTGCATATACATAGTTGAAATTATTTACTAATATCGAAAAATATTCTGAAACTCTGCAGATCTTTTTTGAAATTTACTTTTATAATTCTAGCAATCCAAACACTTTTATCGAGCAAGATAATCCAATAATGAAATATGTCATTAAAAAATACCAATCCATAGTGATTTAATATATACAAAATCCTAAGTTGTGGAAGATATTTAGAGTACCTGTATGTTCCTGGTTTCGTGGGCGCACTAGGATGTTCCGTTACTCTGCTTATAATTACGATTAATCGCTTTTCTTTATCCACAAGCCATCGTCGTTGAAATACGTAGTCCCTATTAGTAAATAATCTCTAAAAAAACAATACGACAATATTAAGTAATTATTGCTTTACACGAATTATTACATACCGGCCATATTGTTTCCCAATATATAATATCGGCACCATTATCGATTGTTTTTGGTGATTTCGGATCGGTATCTATGACTCGGATTTCTCGAGCGGTTGGATCCCATTTTGTTCGATAATCAAGATCTATTTGAGTTTGCAAAAAGTCTTCAGCGGTAACGTCAGAGAACGAACCATACACTTTATATGCAAACAGACCACCGGAATTTGGTTCTTCTCTCCTCCAAATTAGCATATCTTGCCGTTCTATGTACGGTCTCCATCCATCTGCTAAAACCGAAGAAACTATATGTCAGTTATAAATATGATTAACGATGAACAAAGTAACATTCATGAAAAGAAAAAAGCGTTACGCACGATCTTGATTGACAGTGGCATTAAATTTGTCACTATAACAAGTACAATAATTAATGCCAGGTTGCTGAGTGTCTATTATGATCCTTTGATGACATTTTGCGCACATGACCGTAGACTCTTTCAACTTGTCGATTACTTTAATCTCTTGTTTATAGCTAACAAGCAAAAGAAGTAAAAATAGAGAATAAGATGTAGAGAAATTGATAAAACTTGGAGAATGTATGGAAAAGCGAAAAGAGAGTTATGAAAATCCATTCATTTTACCTTTTCAATTCTTCTTCGCTTATTCTTTCACGATCCCAATTGTATGTTGTTATACCAATGCTGCTCCATAAAAAATGCTTAGCATTTATCAAGGTACTACGTTTCCAAGTTTTCATAAACTCTTTAAGCGCTATTTCATCCCATATTCGTGTATACAAATGGAATAATTGCAAAGTCCTTCTGATACGTTGAGCAGCAATAAATTCAAACTGTCTGGCACAAGCTTCGGCTACCAGACCGCTCTGTTCTTTTAACCAAAATGCTATTCTACTGCGATATTCGTAAAATCTTCCATATTTTTCGTATTGTCCGAAAGAAGAAGCTGACCTACTTCCATTTCGAATGTAATTCGTACCGAACTGTTTTGTTACCATACATCGCAATACATACATCGTTAGTCCGTTTATTAGTTTACGTCCTTGAAAAAATTCTTTCGAATAATAAAATAAGGAAACGAAACGGGATTTAATCGTTTTGAACGTTTTTCTACTTACAGTATACAATCTAGGAGAATGAATTTATAGGTTATATTCTATTTCTTAGAATTATCAATTAAACAAAAAACATTGCCTTTTACCTGGATTTCGGAAAGTATCACGATAACGTGATCATTGCAATTTTATTTAAGAAACTATGAATTACATATGAAATTATAAAGCATAATGATGCTGCAATCAATGTTACACCAACTGATATCATGAAACACTAATGCAGGTTCACGATCATATCGATATCTCGCCTGTGAATATATCGAATGGAAAAATCATCCACCGTAAATTAATCGCATTTCGATGTATCACGATTATACAAAGTTTCGATATATCGATATAGTAAGTTCTGTTCCAGCAACTAAACATAACTTGACAAAAAGAGTGCCAGTCCTTCAGGTCACCGTTTTAGTTGAAACTTTGCACGTTTGTAGATTTCGTCATGTAGTTCAAGAATATATATCATTATAGCTGCAACTACTCAAGAGCTTTTGAAATATATATAATTGAAGTTTTATTACAGTAGACATTAACCATTTATTTTCAACATTCCCTAAGTGGAGTTGTGGCCTAACGGCTACATTCGCGAATTCCTATGCTGCAGGTCCGAAGTACAAATCCCATCTACAGTTTTGGCAGCTTTTTTTCAATCTATTTTTTATTTTATACTCATTTTTCGCTTATGAAAGCATTGTAAATAAACAATCGTAAATAAAATTTCTTAATAAAAAAATTTATTTTTTTCGCTTTCTTATGCCAGTATATATTTATTACAAAATAATAAGAATGCTATGCAAGAAAAACAGTTTTCTATAGCAATCTTATTTACTACAGAAAGGAAACGAAAATATAAATAATCATTAGATACAGCAGATACAAAACGTATCGCTCATGTAAATATTAATTAGTAAATTAAACACTGCATAAGAATGTTGCCTATAATTCCAACTTAGCCGTGCAGCTATAAATGTTCATGAATTAATTACAGAACCTTGAAAATTTATTAATTTTCTACTGCCGAATTGATTTATTAAGATCTTAAATTCTTTTAGAATTAAACATTTTTACCGCCTGCGATCAGCGCCATCTATGATTTGGGCTCAAAATTCAAGAAAGTGATAAAATCGGCAGCGGAAAATTCACTAATTACTCAATATCTGTGATTAATTTATGAACTTTTATAATTGCATCGTAAAGGCAGATCCTTCAACAACTTTCCAATATATTTTTCGATATAAATTTGCTCCTGAATAATTAATTATTAATTATTATTCTACGAAGTGTTTGAATTGTTGTCGAAGACGCCATTGGTTTTTTATTAATTACTATCCTTTACGCAATTAATTCGTGAAACTTTATGCACTCGTTATAAAAACAATGTTCTTACGAATCTTCTCATATCACTTTTGTTCACATTTTGATTCTAGTTTCGGTGAGTATTAAATATTTTCACGGAAGATCGTGATGGTCGCCGTTACGAAATCATAGACGCCATAAAACAAAAATTAATAACTAATAATTTAGAGTTAAATTCTTTACGAATATTACATAAGAATGTAGCCTGAAGTTCCAGCTTTGCAATGAAATTATAAAAGTTCATAAATTAATAACAGAAATTGAGTAATTAATAATTTTTCACTGCCGGAGCCCTACTATCCTTTTCTATCCCCTCTCTGTCCTTGTCTGCCACGTGACGAGCTCTTCGACGACCTCCTCGCCTATTCTATGTTCCTATCACTTTCTTGAATTTTGAGCCCAAATCATAGATGGCGCTGATCGCAGGCGGTAAAAATGTTTAATTCTAAAAGAATTTAAGATCTTAATAAATCAATTCGGCAGTAGAAAATTAATAAATTTTCAAGGTTCTGTAATTAATTCATGAACATTTATAGCTGCACGGCTAAGTTGGAATTATAGGCAACATTCTTATGCAGTGTTTAATTTACTAATTAATATTTACATGAGCGATACGTTTTGTATCTGCTGTATCTAATGATTATTTATATTTTCGTTTCCTTTCTGTAGTAAATAAGATTGCTATAGAAAACTGTTTTTCTTGCATAGCATTCTTATTATCTTGTAATAAATATATACTGGCATAAGAAAGCGAAAAAAATAAATTTTTTTATTAAGAAATTTTATTTACGATTGTTTATTTACAATGCTTTCGTAAGCGAAAAATGAGTATAAAATAAAAAATAGATTGAAAAAAAGCTGCCAAAACTGTAGATGGGATTTGTACCTCGGACCTGCAGCATAGGAATTCGCGAATGTCGCTGTTAGGACACAATTTGGACTGGAAAGCGTTAGAAATAAATGTATAATTCGGTGAATCATAAATATATCCAAAAGTATTGAATAGTTGCGACTATAATGATATATATATTCTTGAACTGCATGACGAAATGTACAAACTTGCAAAGTTTCAACTAAATCGATGATGGACTGGCATTCTCCTTGTGAGCTTCAGGCACCGTTCTTGGGATTGTTGCTGGAGTTGCCACATATTCACTAGTTGTTCCAACAGTTGCGTGAATGGCAGCTGAGATTGCAATTGAATTTGCAAATGATCCTGTGGTAGTAGCACGGGCTGGTACCGCAAGGCTAGCTGCACTCGTGATTTCTCTTGCAACGTTGGCTGTTGGAACGATTGTTCCTGCAATTGTCTTTCGTGGTTGCTGCTCCTCCGATAACTCGTGTTTCCGTACCTGCAACTGTCGCTGCGGCAGCTGCGATATCGCTGTTTTCTCCATCGGTATCTCTAGCGACTGTGGATCTGATCTTAACTCGTACTGACATGGGAACGATAGCTGCTTTTGCGATTTTTCTCGTGACTGTACTCGTGATCGCTGCTCTGGTTCTTCCGTTCAATGTTCCCCCGGTTGTTCTTGCAACTGTTTCCATAATTGCTCCACCAGTTCTTCCGTTGACTGTTGCTGCGATTCTTTTTGCGATTGATCTTGCAACTGATCCTGTAGTTTTTCCGCCAGTCGTTCTTGCGATTGATCTTGTAACAGCTGTAGCAGTAGTTTCTCCATTTTTTCTGTCGACGGTGTCTCTTGTTGCGATTCCAACTCCAATAATTGTTCCATTAGTCGTTGTTTCGACAAACGTTTCGACGTCTGTGATTGTAGCTGTGATTCTTGTTCCGATCGTTCTTCTAGGTGTACTTCGACCTGATACTTTGGCGATAGCTTCTTCTGCTTGTATTTTCCTGCTTCTTCCTGCATCGTTGGCAATGATTCTTCCTCCAGCCGTTTCTGTAATTGCTGTTGCTCTTGCGAGTGCTTCATCGGTCGCTGTGACTGTTGCGATCGAGACTGATACTCCGGTGGTGGCTGCTCGTACGATTGCTTCTCTGTTTCTTCCTGCGATTGCAGCCATTCTTCCACACGCGGCAACGTCTCCTCGAGCTTTTTCGCAAGCTTTAGCATATTTCCTACGAATCGTTTTATCGATCATTGGCGAAGTTCTGGCTGCTCCTTCGATTCTTTTCGTGATCGCGTTTGTGTCTGTATCTCTGTTCGTACCGGTGTTCGTGGCTGCAGAAGTTGAGTGGTAGTGGTGGTGGTGGTGGTGGTGATGGTGGTAGCAGTCCAAATATTATTTTCGCGGTGTCTTCATCGGTATCCGAATATCAGGAATCGTGACCTACGCAATAGAAACGATATTGGCTACTAATGGATCGACAGCGATCTTTTTACGCAAGTCGATTTTTAGTTACCCGAAAGATCAAACAGATGAAATATCCCAAATACGGGTTTAATCGCAGCGCAAACGATAATTACGCGAACAATTGTCCACATTTCTGATCTTGTAAAGACGGTAGTTTAGATTTGGGAAGAAATTTATAGAAAAACGGAGGAATACTTGCCGGTTGCCGGTAAACCTGTGGATCGCTCCGTGTATGAAGTCGAGCGAATCGTCACGGAATATATGTAGGTCTACCGAAGATGAAATTAAAAACTCGAGATAGCGGAGATTGGCCGGTGAGCAGTAGAATTTACGTGCGATCGTAGGTTCGATACGAAATCGGGGAACAACCGTGGAAACGTAGCGAACAAAGGAAGGACAACCGTGAAAGACACGGAAGAAAATGATATTTCTTTTTTACTACTTATTGTTTGTATTATCGATCGTATCGGTGATTTTACAAGGCAGCTTTTACAAGGTTCGAGCGATAGAAAACGAACGTTTCGAAGCGATATTGGTCGGCGAGAGCCGGACGCGTGCAGAAAACCGGCGACTCGTCCGACCCGTGGTTTCTTCGATCCAGTTGCCCCATGATCGCGCACGACGGTTCGAATTCTTCTCCCTCGAATAGTCCGGTGTTTAGCTTACGATGCTTCCTCTAACGCCATTACATCCGTTACATCCGTTCTGCGATTTACTCGCTCTCTTTTCGGCAATCCAACATCTTTCGCGCTTCCATCTGTAAAAGCAAACGCGACATCCTTACTATCGGCGCTCGCTCCACTCGCCACTTTTCCTTGCATCCATTGGAAGGTAAGGCATTCCAACGATACCTGTATCAAATGATAGACGTTCAACAGCTGTTCCAGCGAGGGTCTAGCCTGCGAAGCACATTCGGTTCGAACGGCGCCCCATTCGACGACGCCTACCCTTTGACTTCGCTTACCCCAACCGGTGGAAAAGTTTAGCTGAGCTTCGGTTCCAGAGTGCAGGGTCAAGCATAGTAGCAATACGACGGAGAGAACGAGAAAGCCGAGTCGAAAGTTACGATGCCTACGAAAGAAGGGCGGATAAATGGTAAAGAAGTGCGTGGTATCGCGCGGTGGATCACTTACATGTCGTGGTCAGGTGGAATCGCGAGTAGACCGAGCGTCAAAGTCCTGATCCTCGAGATCGTGTGTCCGCGTCTGCGAGAGGGTAGGAAGGCCGAGGTTCTTTTTATAGGTTCTCCACACCTCTAACTCGGTTCTCGTGGTTGGAGAATCCGTGATGCGAGGCGCGAATCAGCTTCATCGTGGATCGCGCGCGTACGATGGAAATGAAGGAACGCGACACGAACGTGTCGCAATCGAGAACGATCCAAGGGTTTCATTCTCGTTCGAAGAACGTCGATGGGAAGCCTGTCGCGAGTTCCGAATTAATTAACAGTCGTTTCTCCTTTCTTCCGTGGGATGCGAGCCGAAGCACGGAGGAGGTCCAGTGATCTACGGATTCGAGGGAAATTTCCGATTTAACGCAAACCACATTATCTTCCAATGTCATTGTCTTTTATTATTGCTACAAAAAAAGAGAAGAACACGAAGTTACACGTATCTCCGACGACAATAGATGGATCTCGCGGATAAAGAAGAAAGGTGTGCTGCGTGATGCCGTCTTGTGATCAACTATCACGCGTCGAATAGGTCGCGCGTACCGTTTTGGTTTCGCGTGTCCTGTCTATAATTTACAAGAAGCCTGTATACGTGGCGCGTGTACCTTGACCTAAAGCTTTCGTTTCTCCGCGATCGTCGATCCTTTCCCCGGCACGACTCGGTCACCGGTGCCTTTTCGCCGATTTCGCCGATCTCGCCGATCTAACTCCACCGGCCTCCTTCCTCTTTCTCCATCTTCTTTAATTGTACATAAGGGCAGTGTTCGTGTATGTCGCATCGCGAAGAAATTTGCTCGTGGCGTGGCCGTGATACGCGACGAGTAGATTTCGCGTGCCGAAATCGAACCGAAGTCGCCGAATGCTGTCCACTGGATTGTGTCGCGATCGAGTACGCGTTTCTTGCTCATCGCTCGCCGACGGAGACGTTCTTTGTACTGCGATGGAGTGTATCGTTAAAAACACGCGTTCACCTGTCTCGCTGGATGCTACGACGGGTGGGATCGCGGCCATCATGCCGATAATCTTTCTCGATTCTCTTATAACTTTATAGCGCGGCAGAATCTTGCGAGTAGCTCGTAACCGTCACCTATCTTTACGCGTCCTCTGAGATCACGCGCTTTCACCTAAGCTGCGCTCTTTTCTATCGTATAAATTACGCGTCAACTTCTTTGCGAACGCTTCGGGCTAACTCGGCGGATGTCCATCCGAGTCAGTCGCCATCCGTGGCTTTACGTATCTTTATTAACACGTTGTTGCTGTTGTTCTTGTTGTTCTTGTTGTTCTTGTTGTTCTTGTTGTTACAATTATCAATTATTATTATACATATACATATCGCCGTTGATTTATCGTACAAAAAGCTTACAAATTATTATCACATATATACGTGTACGTACGTGCGCGAACGCCTACATAAGTACACGGATATACGTACATGCATATATATATATACACATATATCTACATATATATATGTACATATACATATACATATACATATACACACACACATAGAAATATTCGCAGACGCGTGCACGCATGCAAAGTTAATTTCGCGAATGGAACGAAATGGATATGGAAAGACGCGACATGCGAATACGCGGTTTATCGTTGATCGGCGGAGAAAGAGAGGGCAAGGAGTCGCCTTGAATTCGTTGGCGTTCGCGGTGGCGTTACGGCCGTGTATTCGTCTACCGTTTCACTCGGTGAATCCATCTCCGATATCGAACGCGCGATATGGCACTCGGATCTCTTCTCGCCGATTCCCACTCTCCCTCGTGTCTCGTGCCTTTGCATCTCGGAATTATGCATCGTACGCGTACGCCATGCCAAGTCAATAATTATTACTTTGGCCTACACGCGCGCCCACACGCGCACGCACACGCACGCACGCACGCTACACTCATACTCTCTCACACACACACACGCACGCACGCACATTTGTGTACAGCATATATTCGATACCAATGTTTATATTTATACGTGTATTCGCATATGTGAAGATTTCGTACACGGTTTCTCATCGCATTCGCGCGCATAACCGGTTAATAAAATAGTCTATAAGTTAAATATAGCAGAGCGGTACCGCTCTCCCGCTGCCTTTGTTCCGTCTTTTTTCCATCCTATCTCTTTTTGCTCCAAGCCTATCGTTACCTTGCATCGTTCGTTCGTTCGTTCGTCTCGTTTCTTTCCTTTTCTTTCACCTTCTATATACTCGTCTTCCACGGTATTCGTATAGAACCTAAACATATAGTTATATGTATGTATACTCGTTCCCATAATGTACGTATAAAAAAATAAGTTTAGACCTCGTAACTCGAATGATTGCCAAAAAATGTACGAATCTTTCTGCGCTTTCGTGTCTGGAAAAAGAGATCCTTGCGATTTCTATGAAACGCGTTCGTCCCACGCTACGTGTCGTATCATTCGTTAACTAGTGGAATGCACTCGTAAAATAATACAATTGCGATGAACGAATAACGCGTGTCCATTATTGCGCATATACCTCGCGAAATCCTCCTTCGTCCTATACGTCCGTTCTTTCACCGTCATTAGTCGTTCCTTTCTTTCTTTTTCTCCGCTTTTTTTTTTATATTCTCATTGCCAACGGACAAAAATACTATCGTCATTGTTCTTTATCGTTCTAGTCTCTCGCCGCTGTGTCGTCTATTCCCGAGGATCGAGTGCGTCGACACTTACCACATTGCCAACTATCGATCGTGTCCCGAGTTGTTCGATATCCGTGTTCGAATTTTATTTCCTACACGCGTTGCGAGTCGAGAGTAAACTACTCCGATAAAAGAAAAAGATATATGTATAAAAAAGGAAGTAACAAACAAACAAAAAAAAAACAAAACAAAAGTAGCAGAAGAAGAAAAATACTTCGCTTGGATCGCGTTATCTCGAAACGATATGTGGCCATGGTGAGTGTGGCTTTCGTTATTATATGAACGAGTGTACGTGGGGTATGGTTTATGGCGAAGCGATTAGAATGCGTCGAAGGAGTGGCGCCTCTGGTGCGTATCGATGAGCGTGAGAGGGAAGTACGTTTCTGACTGTGAGGCTATGCGAGTAAAATCCTGTGTAATAATTAACTTTTATGCTACAAATATATTACTGTTCTAATACTTAAACTGTTGAGCGTTTATTGATGATAGTCGTTAATAAGTCCATATTTCCACCACAGCCATCGATATCGCGAATCAGTAGCACTCTATCCTCGTACCAGGGCGAGAGAACGCCGGGTGGTGTTAAGTACACGAGGCGACGAATAGCCGCGGCTTCGTCGCTGCTTCGTCAAAGAGAGCGGAAACTAACAGAGTCGGTTGCTGCGAACGATTCGAGTCGAAGCTCGAACAATCGCGGAAAGCTCAACACCAACTTTCGCTTTCGCGTTCACCGACGCCATCGCTTTCCTCGTCGCTGGGTTCCTCTCCGTACATGTCTGCTAGCTTTCGGAACCTTGGTCCAAAGTTGGACAAGTAATTGAATTTGAGATCTCCATCGTCGGTACCTGTGAGAGAAGAAACATTGCACAACGAAATCAAAACAAACTATATAATATATATGTATATATGTGTACATACACGAAGCCAAGGATGACAAGGAACCTTCGGAGTTGCCTTCACCCTCGTACGCATAGTGCCTAACATCGTCGAATGGATTCGTGTCTGGATCCTTATCGCAGCTCTCCTTCTTGCCGTCTAAGAAGCCGCAAATATCGGGTACTTCGTCTGGACCTTGGTATAAGGAAAAGGGAGGAGGGGGGGGGAAAAAAAAAAAGAAAGATAAAACAGAAGGAACGTGTGCTAATGCAATCGACTTTTCAACGAGAACTCGTTTGTGCTCTGTTCGTCTCTCACCTCTAGTTTGCAAGCCAATCGGAGCTATTTTAGAATCGATGGGCGGAGCGTCGTAAATCGTTCGAAGAACATTGAGGTCGTAGCCCGTGTCTACTTCGCCACCTCCTTCGTCTTCGTAATTGATAATATTTTCTCTTATGTCGTCCATGTCCTTGTAGAGATCATCCGTTTTTCGCCTGTGCACCACAACTGCTAGCAACAGTATCAATAAGATGGCGATACAAACCAAGATCGCAACAAGGAAGTTGGTATCGATCCCGAATGATACGGCCTTGGCCATTCCGTGATCACAGCCAGGATCGGCGTTTCTGGATAACGAGGGCATTCCCAAGTTGTACGTCTGAAACAACGACGACGGATGCGTGTAAGAGAACGAGCGAGGGAAACGGAAGAAAAAGTTTGTAAGGCGTTACATTTCCATTGAACGTCATGTTGCGTATGCATCCGACGAATCCTTTGCTGGTAGGTTTGTGATCCCATTTCAACTGCGAGGCTAATTGTGCGAGATTAGTCAAAGTTCCACCGATTTGCATCGGGCTGTTTACGTTTAGGAATTCGTTTGATCCTTGCGGCGCGGTAAGACTCATGCAGGCCGATATTCCACAATTGTCCACTTGCATCTCGATCGCCTGGAACGCACGTGGTAAATGAAATAATTGCAGAACGAGTTGGTAGAACGACGATAACGCAAGCAGACGAACGCGCTTACGTTTTTCGTAAAGAACACGTCTATCCTGTGGCTTTTGCCATCTGTAAGTTTGATCCGTCGTTGATCGAGTCGCACGGTACCAGTTCCGTAATCCATATAGAGGACAGCGTATCCTTGTTGAAGCTCCAAAGCCATAAAATCTTGAATTCTGATCTTCGAACTATAAGTCATTGGACCAAAATAGAACACCAAACCGTTGTCTACGTGAGGAGTTATCTCTAAACCTGAAGCAGAAACGGATACTCGTGACAACTCGTGTACAGGATGCGACAACAAACGGATGGTATAATCGGGGTGAGGAAAAATATGCACGCATAATAGGAGTGTAGCGAAGCAGAATCGAAGATAATGTAAGAAAGGAAGGAAGGGGGGAAGAAGCAAGACGAAGGAGAGAATAAGATAAAAGAGAAGGAAGATAAGTATACCTAAATGTGAATCGTCGCAAGCTTGTCCGGGTGGTGGCATCACCGCCCAACCATCGCCGTGAAAACCGATACCGAGAAGCTCGCACCTTGGTCCCTCGAGACCGGGAGGACACTCGCATCGCTCGGCTAACGGTGTACCGCCGTTGAGGCATTCTATCGGTTCAGCCACGTGGCAGGTACACTGTGGATCTACGACCGCTCGCACCCCGACGAAAGAGCTCGCGTTCGTGTAGACCGGATACGGAACCGTGCTAACATTTAGATAACTGCGGCAGGTATTATTACAGTGCTGTTTCTCGAATAGACACTCGTCGATGTTTACCAGCAGAATGTCAGTCTTTAGCTCTCGTTCCATCTCTTTGGAATGTTGCGCCAATATCGTGTTCAATTTCTCGGGAGCATAATAAGGACTACCGTGCGCCGAAAATCGTACGTCTAGCAGACTCATGTTATTATGGTGCGGCGAGTGAAGCACCGTAAATACGTCCACGTTTTCCACCGAGGTATTCAACATGTTGGCGATTCTTTCCTGAAATATTTCCTTCTTGCTGACACCGGTTTCGTCGGGAGCTACAAAGTCTTTGGCTGTCATTCCGTAAAAGCGCACGGAACCCGATCTAGCCACTGCTTCCTCGGGCAGTTCCTTCACGGTAACATTCACGTACGCGTTCACATGATGCCGTTGGATAAGCGTACTGTTTTCGCTGACTATAAACTTGAGGACAAACGTGTCGTTGGAGATACCGGGAAGCAGCGTGATCATACCGTTCTCTTGATTCAGCTGAAACCCTTCGTGCGTGGAGGCCCAGGCGAAATGTTTGTCCGGCAAGTCCCAATCGTCCGGATCGTTGACGTACACTCGGCCGATGTCGGTTTTCGGGGCTTCGCCCTTGTAATTATACACGAATATCGAGCTCGACCCTTCGGACATTGGATTGTCATTTTCGTCGCCGATGATTACGGTCAACGTGGACGTCCCCGTCATCGGCGGCTTGCCGCTATCCGTGATCGCGATCGGGATATCGTAACTCTTTCGTTCCTCTCGATCAAACTTGACACGAGCGAACAAATCGGCGTCTCGAATAGCAAACTTGTCCAAAATCTCTTGGTCCGCGGTATTCTCGTCGATTTGAAATTTAAAAGGTGGTCCGTTTTCCTCCGAGTCCCAATCTCGAGCCTTCAGTTCGGTAATTTTACCGGGTGGCTTGTTCTCGCCCCAGACCACCGGATACGGCATATCGAGGAAAGGTGCGTTGTCGTTTATATCTATCAGCGTGATGTTGACCATTACCAGTTCTCGCAATGCGGTCGGAGACCCGTCTTCGTCTCGGGCCATTACGATCACCTGAAGAAACAAGCAGAGAAAAGAGAAAAAAGAGACGATGGATATTGTTTAGCTGGCATTCTCGGAAGCAAGACGCGCGATTATGGAATAGAGGAAGGAAAGTTACCGTCCACATGGAGTATCCTAAGGGTGAATCTCGATCAAGCGGTTTTTTCAGGGTCATGCAACCAGTCTTGTCAATTCCGATCAAAGGTTGCTGATCCTCTTTCACGATAAAGTAGGCGATATGTTGATCGGCAT
>NW_016926029.1:46604-49995 GCF_001483705.2 Eufriesea mexicana
GCATTCCTGTCCTTGATATCTGGATCGTAAGCGACCACGGTAGTGATGCAACCTGTAACGATGACGCATCGCGAGTTTAATTATCCAGAAGTCGGGAGAGGAACGAGAGAGGCGTCACGACCATAGCCCGTCCCCGATCGTACAAATTGGACCGTGTGTACCTGTCTGTACTTACCTTCGACCAGCTTCTCCTCCTCGATGGTAGGATTTTTGTTGAAGTCCTCGAAGACCGGCGGATTATCGTTCACGTTCTCGATGAAAATTTTCACTTGGGCAGTGTCGTTGTACACACCGTCCAACGCTCTAACGGTTAGGTTATATTCGGTGATCTTCTCGTAATCCAGAGGTTTTTTCACGCGAATCTTTCCCGTGGTATCTTCGATGTAAAAGCTGTCGTCAGTATTACCGTATATGATGCTATACGTGACGGGGCTAGCGGTATCGGAATCGAGTGCCTTCACTTCGGTGACCGGGGCGTTGATATTGGCATTCTCGAGGATCGAGTTGGCGGTATAGACGGCTTGCGTGAAATGGGGGGCGTTGTCGTTTTTATCAGCGATCTCGATGCGAAATACTTGCTGCCCTTTATTGTGGTTGCCCGTTTGGAAGAGAGCGCTCGGCGAGTTATCCACGGCGATCACCTTCACGTTGTACGTGTCCTCGAGCTCTCTGTCGAACGTGGTCAGAGTGGTGATGTTACCGGTGTACTTATCAATGGCGAATAGGTCCCGAAAGTTGTCCAGTTCGTACGTGACCTAGAACAAAGGGCCGACGACGACGATGAGAAGCGCCGCTCGAATGGTAGAGCTCTCGTAAAATCGAGGAGAAAAGAGACAAAGATGAACGCGAGGTATACCTGATTGTGAGCGGACGTCCCGTCGGCGTCGATGGCGCGCACTTGCATCACGGGGACACCCGGTGGTTCGTTCTCCAATACGCTACCCTTCTTCATCTCGCGAAACACCGGAATATTGTCGTTTACGTCCAATACCTCGATGTCGATCACGGTCTCGGCAGCCAGCTGATACTTGTTCTGCACGCGTACGATCAAGGTGTACAAAGTGTTACTCTCGTAGTCGAGGTGCTGAGAAAGCTTGATATCTGCAACGTCCTTGTTCGATTCCAATCTGTCAACGTGGAGGAATGAAAGAACGGGTGAAGACAAGAAAGACGAAGGTTAATGAACTCGTTATCGGTGATTCGGTGGTGGTTAGAAAGATTCGATTTACCTGAACGTGTTTCCCTTGTTGGTTTGTTCCGTCCTACCGGGTACCAGTTCGAAGAGGAGACCGGTGTTATCACCGCTATTCGAGACAGCCTGTAATCGTATGATACTCACGTCGAAATCGCTAAAGTTCTCTTGCAATCGAATCGGTTCGGAAGACCTTGGCAAAAAGGCTGGAGCCTTTTTGTGCGACTCTACGACTCGAATATCCAGATCGATCACGTTCGACTTTGGATTCTCGCCCTGATCCTCGGCGGTTGCCGTCATGCTGAACTTGTAATCCGGATTTCTCTGCGAACACCCGTCGTTGCACCGTTCCACGTTTTAATATCATCCGCCTTATTCGCTTCGCGCGATATCTGCTAATTACGATAACGCGTACTCACGTCGATGGTCTTGTTGAGGAATATGACACCGGTGTTGCGATCTATACGAAAGTATACACCGTCCTCGGGCCTTTTCGGCGAGAGGCTGTAGTAGACGACGGAGTTGTTGCCATCGTCGATATCCGTGGCGGATACCCTCATCACTTCTCGTCCGAGGGGTAAATCTTGCGGCACCGATTCGGTATACGCCTACGCGAGCACGGTCACCGGAAAACAAACAACACTCTCGAATACGTTTCCTTTTCCTTTCCACCGTGAAAGGTCGTCTCTTTTACCCCGTTCCTTTGCTCCTCTAAAACACAATCTACCCGCGTGCATGCGTCCATCCATAGATGTCTAAACCCGATGAAAGAAGCAGCGATTCGAGCGGTAAGATCATTCGGGATCGATTCGCGTAGGGCGTGCTGCAACGATCCTTACCGTTCGATCGCGCAAGCGCAATTCGCTTGCGTCAACGCAAAACAAAAAACGTACGCATTCGCATTCCCACAAAAATGAATCGAGTAAAGGAAGTAGTAGTAGCAGTAACAATAATAATAATAATAGTAGTAGTAGTAATAGTAGTAGTAGTAGTATTAGTAGTAAAAAAAGGAAAACCAGAAAAAGAAAAAGCAAAAACGAAAGAGAGAAAAAAGGAAAAGTGAGAAAGATGAGAGAGAGGAAGAAATGAAAAGAAAAAAGAAAAAAAAGAAAAAAAAAAGAAAAAAAAAGAAAAAACATCGGAATACATGTAGACCGGGAAAATTCGAGACCAACCTTCCGTACATATCCATGAAAGACCTGGGTTTGAAAAAAAAAAGAAAAAGAAAGAAATCGAAGCAAGAGGTGGGTGGTTAGTGTAGCACGATGGTATCGTAAAGCGTAAGAAAAGATACGCCGGTACGTTCGTCGGTGGACGAAGCAAAGATACGCGTTACGGGAGATTCGATTGGTCCGTAAAAAACGCAGGCGTGAGTTCGAATTGGAGAAAAAAAAGGTGGAGAGATGGCGAAGGACGGAACTTCGCGCAAGTATCTAATACACGAAGGATGGCAAGATTGGCGCGAGACGAATGCGACGCGACACAGAGTCACGGTACCTGGACGAATCGAGTGACCCATAAGAGCGCTCGAATCGCATGGACGCGGTACACGGGGCACCTACCACTTTGTCGAAAACCGGCGAGTTATCGTTCACGTCCTCGATGGTGACTTTGAAGGTGCACACGTCGTCGAGTTGCGGCCTTCCGTTGTCGGTCGCGAGGACGGTCAGGTAGGCTTCCTTCTCTCGAGCTGGCTCGTCCCTGTCCAACACCTGCGTCGTCCTGATCAGGCCGGTCCTGTTGTTGATCTCGAACTTTAGCTTTTCACCCGGTGCGGTGACGAAACTGTAAGCAATGGTGCCTGCGACGAGGAAATAAAAAGACGCGGGTTATACTCTCCGTGGACACTGCGCGCGAGCTGGAAGAGAAGACGAACGCGAATACGCGTACCTCCGTCGCTCGGTTGATCCCTGTCCTCCGCGTGTACTTTAATCACGATCGTGCCTACCGGTTCCTCCTCCTTCACTATCGGTGCGTAATTCGAACAATTCGAAAAAACCGGTTTGTGATTGTGATTTTCGTCCTGATCCATCTGTGAAACAACACGGTGGTTTCGTCCGGGTACAACTTTGCCTGATCTCGCTATCGCGACGAACGACGGATGGAAAGAAAGAGTAATCTCTCGGAGAATATCTCTCCATCTGTCGCGCGCGGTTCGGATACCTACTCGCGATATATATATATATATATATATATATA